>NC_050444.1:122550313-122842813 GCF_903995425.1 Onychomys torridus | reverse complement strand
TCCCTATGAGCTTATGGGGGCCAATTACATTCCAACTACTGCAGGGTCCCTGCTCCAAACTCACCTAATTAGTTTCCACCTCCTGTTCTCATTCTTCCCTCCATATGCACACCGGAGCATGTGTGCCCCACACAGTAAAGTATAATAAAAATGCTTAAAATAAATAAGGCCCAGATCCTTGAGTGCTGTCCATCATGTCTGTCACACATAGGACAATTCTTATGTAATAATATTAGCTGCCAAACAACACAGGGGTTTATATGATAACACATATGTAATACTATGTAAAAACAAACATGCCACACATCATACATACACACACATACACACACCATGTAAACTACCCACAGACATATACATCACACATATATAACACATACCACAGACACACCATACATACACTGCACCACACACACACCATACATACACAACACGTGCGCACACAAACACACACATATATGCATACACCATATGCAGCACACACACATACATATGCATATACCATACGCAGCACACACACTACACACCACACATACATACCCACATACCACACACACACAGACACAGACACACACAGACACACACAGACTCAGACACACACACACACACAGACACAGACACATACATACAGACACACAGACATAGACACACACACAGACACACACAGACTCAGACACACACACACACAGACACAGACATACACATACAGACACACAGACACAGACACACACACAGACACACACAGACTCAGACACACACACACACACACAGACACAGACACACACAGACACACAGACACAGACACACACACACACACTCTTGGGGTGATATTGACAGAAGAGGGTGTGGTAGGGAACAGTAGAAAGTTCAGAGTTTTTCTTTTCCCCAGAAAGGAAGGTGTGCAGGCCACCTGCTGACCCCCAAGCTATATTTACTAACACTTCCCTTGTTCTGGTGGCTTCCATCTCAGTACCATGGCAGTTTGGGAGAAGTATTGGCGTTTGTGTCTTTGCACAGAGAGTGAGGGGTGACACCTTTATTTAGCTTCCTTTCCCCAGGGCCCAGAGAAGAACAGAGCCTGGAGCACGATGTAGTGTAGGATTGATGAGCATGAGTGAGTGTGTGTGTGTGTGTGTGTGTGTGTGTGTGCGTGTGTGTGTGTGTGTGTGTGTGTATGTGTGTGTATGTGTGTATATGTATGTGTGTGTATGTGTGTCTTGAAGCAAAAAGCTAACAAAGAAAGCTGGAGACTTGTCCAGGTCTTCCCCACCTTTGTGTTCTCTCCCATTAACTACCTGAGTATTTTGCTTGCCTTTCTAAAATGCCCCCAGCCCTCCATTTGTTATCAGTTATTTATATATGATTTGAGGGTTGGCTCCAGATGACGGGAATGCTCATAACTGCTGTTCATCAGGCACTTCCCACATGCTGGGCAGGTTTCAAAGCAGGTTGTGCGTCCTTTCTTGAACTCCCTGGTGTTACCAGGCAGATTTAGAGTAGGCCTGGGTGGGGGGATAAGTTGCTGCGTTTTTTCCAAAGTAGTACCTAGGCTGCTGTCCCAGGACAGTCTTGGAACAGCAAAGTGCAAAGGATTGTAAGTATTAATTCTGGAGTTGTGCCAGCCAGGCAGGCTACATCTGTGATAAGAATTCAGGCTCGCTGAAGGTGGGTGAGAATCACACATTTAGCTGCTTTGGTTATTTGGACTTGGCGTGCCTAACTTCAAAGCACAGGACCTTTTTAAAGTGCCACAACTTGCCAGAGGGTTTCTTTTAGGGGGTGCCTCTTTACCTCTGGACCCTGGGAAGCAAAGGACGAGGGAATGAGCTCTGTTTCTGAAGGCAAACCTCTGGCTGTGTGCTGGCTCTGTAGGAAGGGTCATGAGGGATGGCTGTCCACTGCAGAGTGTGTCCTTTTCCGGAACGTGCTGTGCTGGCTTGCTCCCTTCCAGGCCCCAGGCCTGCAGCAAAGGGCTCTCAGTTCCAGCAGGGGGAGGGCCTGGCAGCTCCCACTGTGCTCAGCGGGACATCAATGGAATGGAAACATTAGCCTTAATGGGAAAGGCCTGTGTGCAGAGGAAGCAAAGACAGACAATAGCTCACAACTCAGGTGCTTGCAGGCCATCAGCCATTGGACCCTCCCTGTGAGGCAGGAGCTGCCTGCTCAGTACACTTGGGAACCAGAGGGTCAGCCTGGCCTGTAAACCCACTCCTTCTGGACCTCCTAAACCCCATGTGATACAACACACATGAGTTCTTTGGGGTCCGTAGAGGAGGGTCTGAGGAAGATACAAACATGCTTTTGATGGAGGGAAATCTGGAAGAGTATCCCTTGGGTCATATCCAACCACTTAAGAGCTGTTTGTGAGCAGACCACAGGGCTCTAGACACTGTCTGTGCAACAGGTGCAGTAGTGTGTGTTTGTGCATAGATTTATATCAATGATGGATTTATAGATTCCCTGTTAGTGAATTTGCTCACTCTTCTGATTTGCCTTCTATTGCTATAGTAAAGACCATGATCAAAATTTACTTGGGCAGGAAAGGGTTTATTTGATTTACATGCCCTGATCACAGTCTATCATTGAGGGAAGTCAGGGTGGGAAGTCAAGGCAAGAATCTGGAGGCAGGAACTCAAGCAGAGGTCATGGACAAGCACTGCTTACTGCTGGCTTGTTCTCTGTGGTTTGCTCAGCTTGCTTTTCTGGACAACTGTGGACCACCCGCCCAGGGGTGGCACTTTCCACAATGGGATGGACGCCCCCAACACCATTCATCAGTCAAAAAAATAATCCACAGACTTGTCTACAGGTCAATCTGATGGAGGCGTTTTCTCAGCTGAGGCTCCTTCTTCCCTGTTGACTCCATCTTGTCAAATTGACAAACAAACAAACAAACAAACAAACAAAAAACCCAAAAACCAACCAGCATGATTTCTCACCCACATTTATTTGTAACTCCCAACTCAACACGTGTGCTGCTTTGTTTGTTTGTTTATTTGTTTTTGTTGGTTCCTTTTTCTTTTTGAAGATCAAAACCAGAGTTTTATGTGTGCCACTCCCTCAACCACATGATGCCTTAGCAATTGATCATGGTGGACCTAAGCAGAGTGCTCACTTCATACCCATGTTTCCACATGAGGTTGAACAAAGTGACATCTTGCCTTCTCGCTCCTGTTCTTATCCTGGAAACAAGTGTCCTTTTCATGAATTTATAATTTATTTAGCATCATATTGTGCTTTTTGATGCCATTTTGCTGTTTAAGTGACTACCGAGCATATAATGCTAGTTCACTTAAGTGCAAGGTGGGCCTCTTGAATAAAATCGACGAACCAGCTTTGTGCATGCATTGAGTGACAGGACTGTTGGAGGTGAGTTCAGTGCTAACAACCAACTAGAAATGTGAAACACAGGGCCTTTAAACAGAAACATGCAAAACAAGGGTGCATACTGATCAGCTGATGACAATGCTGTGACCAGAGGCTCTTGAAGGCACACAGCCTTGCGTCTTTCCTGGGAGTAGTGGCTCGGTAGTGACAGATTCGGTGCCTGTGGTGACTCTGTATAATATCACTGCTGCAGATAACAAGAACCAACTGATTTCAGGGACATCAGATGCCAGGTCTTTTCTCATTGGCTTTTCCCAATGAGCCTAGGGACCAGGGCTAGGGTCAGAGGCAGGTCTAGGAAGAGTAGGCCTGTAATTGAATATATGACTATGAACTCTTCCTATGAGACCTAACCCATCTCCTTCCTGCCTTCCTTTTCTGTGTCTACAAAGGGGTGCCTCTGTTGTCCAGGTCTGTAAAAAGTGATGATGTGGTATCTAACTTATGATTTATGCTGAGGCTTAGATAAGTTATGTATATTGAATGTTGAGAATAGAGTCTGTAAAACAGAGCCAAGACTATGGTGAGGTGCAGTGTGTATGGGGACATTACCCTGTGCTTGTATGGCTCCTTAAAGTCTTTGTCTTCCTTATGTTACCCTTGTCTTGTTCCTGCTGACAAGTGAGCATTAATTGTTTCAGCCATTGTTTGTTCTCTCCCTTTCTTTATTTTTGCTGTGTATTTTTGAATATGCGTGTGCACATGAGACCCAAAGTTGATGTTGGAAATCATCGTCAATCACTGTTTTGTTGATTCTTTGAGGCAGAGTCTCTCAATCAAACCCAGAGCTTGCTAATACAGCTAGTCTCACTAAGCAGCTGGCTCTGGGATCTTTGTCTCTGCTTTCTGAGGCTGGGATTATAGCTGAACTGTCACATTTACCTGGTGTTTACATGGGTTCTGAGGATCCAAACTCTGGTCCTCTTGCTTATTTGGCTAGCCCTTTAACCACTGAGCCATCTCCCTGGCCCAGCTCCAGAACCATTAAAAGGAAGTCCCTTTCTCTGTCTAGGGAATTCCTTCTCACAGAGATGATCCCTGGGCCATTGTTGACTGGCCCGGATCTCTCTGAGCCCTCATCTCACAGTGGGCCTAGCACACTCCCTTTCTGGGCCTTTCTTCTTTCATTTATCAAATGGAGATGACCTTATCCTGACACCCTTGACCACAGCACCCAACTGTGATGTGGTGTAAGGACCAAGCAAGATGAAAAAAAAGCATGCTTTTGAAAATTGTAGGGCACAAACCATGTGAGAAGTATTGCTGCTTAGTGATGGGCCCTGGCTCACATCCATCAGACCATCCCACTCTGCTTCCAACTGCTTTTAGCTTTAGTCTGTACTGCTTCATGGTGAAATGAGTTCCATGTGGCTGAGCCCTGAGGTAGAATGGAGAACATTATCTTTTAATTTTTTATGCCCCCCCCCAAGAAATGCAAGAAAAATTCTCAAGTATATTAGAAAAAAGCTTCACCCCTGGCTGGCCTTTGCCAAATCTGGTGTCCTGCCTTTATGCTATTACCTGTGGACTCATTTTGGCCTTTGAAGGTACCACTATAATTTTATAGGAAGACAAGGAGGAGACATTTATTAATGACCTCTGTGGGGGCAGGCAATGTGCTAAGTGCTTTAGGTAGATCCTTTGCTGTCTTTGCAGCAGCCCTGCCAAACAGATGTACAGCCAAACAGGGCTGGAGAAAGACAGAATGTGCCTGTAGTCACACAGGTGGCCAGTGGTGCAGCCTGGACTTGCATCCAAAAGCCAGGGCATGTGAAAAGGTGAAGGCTGGTGACCTGCTGCCCATTGCCTTGGGAGTCATATGGTTGCATAGCACCACTTTGCTTGCCTGTTGGTGATCTTGGGCAAGTTTCTAAATCTTCAGTATTTCCAGATGTAGAAAGAATGATTATTTTGGTATGGACATTGTAAGACTGAAATGAATGCATAGATATCCAGCCTTTACCACAATCCCTGACTCACTGATAAGCAGTGATACAGCAGGACATCTGGCACCCTCATCTGGCTTCTGCACTTACACATAGGCATGCGCATCCTTACACATGTGCATATGAATCACACACACTCACACATAAACATGATGACTAAAGGGTCCTTGGTCGATAGTTCAGCATGATGTGTACTGGGGAAGAACTCCACACAGGCCCAGCTCCAGCATACCAAGCAGAGCAGTGAAGGATGGCAGTGCTGAGACCAGGGGTTGATGAGCATGCTGGAACCAGGTTTATGTGGGCAAAGCCCCACCTCAATTCTATTGTAATGACAAACTGTTGGGTTTTGGTTTTCCTATCTCTAAATCGGCAACGATACTCGACAGGGATTCTGTATGTACTAAATAAGATAATATGTGTATAGGTTTGAGACATCATAGGAGAGCACTGAGAATGAGTCGCTCCCCAAGCAGATGTCTTTGAATAGAACACAAGAATCCAAGGGACAGGGCTAGGAGCCATGTGAAAACAGAGGTGGCAGGACTGTAGGGGCCAGAGCGGATGGAGGATGGCAAGGGAACTGTATTCCAGACACAGCAGGGCTCACACCCATAGGAACTCACCACGGCTGTGCCAGCTTGCATGGGTCTAAGCCAGCTGTGGTCCCAGTACAAGGAGGGGAAGCAGCCATGAGCCCCCACCCCTAGTTCAGAAGCTATCTCCAGTTGATAACTACTTGTAAAGGAAATATTTCTTTTCCTCAACTGAGACTCACTGGGTATACAAACCACACTTAAGGTCAGACCCTACGGCCAGCAGCAGATGGCCAACCCGAAATGAACTTGCTGGTATTTTTGTAGAATTTTTGTCTTATAGGGCTTGGTTTTGTTGGAGCCATAGGGGCTTTTTATTTTTTCCCTTGTGGTCTTTTGCTTGTATATTGTTTTCCGATTTTGTGTTTTTATGGCTTTCGTTGCTCTCTGTGTGCTTCTTGTGCTTTTTCTTTGTTTTTATTTTTATTTTTATCTGGAGTTGCTTGTTTATTTTTTATTCTGGTTTGTTTGTTTGCCTGTTTGTTTTCTAAAGAGAGAAAGAAAAGGTCAGTGGGAAGATAGGGAGTCCTGGGAGTCAGAATATACTGTCTGAAAAAAATTGTTTTCAATAAAAAAGTTAAAAAATTAATCTGAGGGACTACTCCATTTCTAATTTTGTAGGTTGAAAAAGTCAAGTTCCAGAGATGGGTGACTTAGGTCTCCATACCTACTGGTAACGTTGGAGGAAATACTTCAGCCTAGACCACCAATTCCTGTTTCACATATCACTCTCCTGCATGCAGTTTGCTCTATTGTAGCAGCTGCAGCAGTGGGGACCATGCGAAACCTTTACCACTGCCTGGCCACTCTCTCTGTTGCACAATCCTAGGACTTGGTTTTGTTTGTCAGGGGAAAAGGTTATTTTGACCAATTCAAATTTTCCCTTAGAGATCCAGTTAGTGTTCTTCTTCATTACTGAATCTGCAGTCTGTGACAGGTCAGGTTTATGGACAATATTAACCTTCTGACATGGAGAGGGCACAGGCATAAACAACCCACTGCTATAAAGTGTTCTCTTGGACTCCTGTCGGCTTCCTCGAGTGTCACCTACCCTGGGGATCTGGCAGTGCCGTTCTAGTCTGAGCCAGCTGGGCTTTCCATTTGTGGGTTTCTCTTCTCTTTCCCATGTCCTCCCTGGGGAACTGGATCTGTAAGGCTGATTTCAGCTGTGCCCGCTGCGCGCCCGCCCCCCCCCCCCCCCCAAACTGACAGCTACCAAGCCTCTGTCTCCAGGTCAGCTTTCTTTGGCCACCTTTAGACTTCCATTTCCAGTGCTTTCTGGGTAGGTCCACAGGATGGTCTTCAGAAACCTCCACCCAGGCGCTCCATCCCACAGGGAGTTGATACCGTCCAGATCTGCTGCTCCTGCTGACACACATCTGAAGTGGTACGTCTGTCCACAAAAGAGTCAGGCAGAAAAGTTACTTTAATGTTTCTTGTCACTTTGCAAGCACGCTTCACATTTTTATTCAAGTTCTCTGACATGTACATGCACTACAGGTGTTGCCTGTTCCGATGCAACTCTGCCTGGCTTGGTTCCTGCTGCTGTCTCTCACTCATATTACCCCTCTCTTCCTTCTATTCACCTTACACCTTCATTTCCATCTTTGAAAGCCCCAAGTGTTCTTATGAGTGGTTTCCTTTGACATTCATTCTCCGGTTCTGTGTCTAGCAAACACTTCATCTGTTGGGTCTCCTCTTGGATTCATGTCTTAGAGGTCCCTTACTAAAGACTTCTGCACTGTGGCAATTAGGATTTTTCTTCTTATTCTTCCTGTGCCACATACCCCAAGTTGTAATTTCATATCTATCTGGATGCTTATGTGATTCTCTTCACTGGTATTTATTTTTAATTAAAAGTTTTTTCATTGAGAATATTAATGATACATGGGACCATGTTACATAAAGGAATTTTTCTTTCTTTTTTTTTTAAGATTTATTTATTTATTAAGTATACAGAAGACGGCACCAGATCTCATTCTAGATGGTTGTGAGCCACCATGTGGATGCTGGGAATTGAACTTAGGACCTCTGGAAGAGTAGTCAGTGCTCTTAACCTCTGAGCCATCTATCCAGCCTAGGTATTTTCATAGAAATACAACTTTCAAACAAATTGAACACAATCTCCCACCATATCCTCCTCTCTCTCCTCTCTTGTCCTGTTATCGCCTTTGTTCCCATTGCCAGCCTCACTTCTACTGCATGCCATATATATACACACATATATCATAAATTATAGAATATATATATGAAACACAAAGTAGAGAAAACATGAAATTCATCTTTCTGAGACTAGGTTAATTTGCTATGTGAACACCACCAGTTGCATTCACTTTCCTGCAAATGTTATAACTTCGTTCTGTGTTGTGGTTAAAACAAGCTCCATTGGGTATACGCAACATCTTCATTATCTATTCCTTTGTTGGTGGATACCTAGCTATTAAGAGTAGTGCTGCAGTCCAACATCAGTGTGCAGGTGTCTCTGTGATATGCTTACTCAGAGTCCTTTAAATATCTGGATTCTCTCTCCAACAAAAGCAACTCGAGGGAGGAAGGGCTCCTCTTGGCTCACAGTTGACAGGGTTTCAATCTACCACGGCAAACAGGGCCCGGTGGCTGGAGTGAGTCAGTCACAGCGTGGGAACATGCAGCAGCTCCTCCTCACATGGCATTGACCTGGAAGTAGGGAGCTCTAGCAGGAACTGGGCAGGGCTATAGCCTTCAATGCCTACCCTAGTGGCCTATCTCATCTGGCTAAGTTCCATATCCCAAAGGTTCTGTGACCTACCAAAACAGCGCCATTAGTTGGGGACCAAACATTCAAACATATGAGGCTGAAGATGACATTTCACATTCAAATCATGACAGCTACACTTGAGAAGGATGGGTTCTCCTGATACCTTCACAGTATGCTTGGCATATAATGAACACTCAGTAAATAGCCATTAAATGAATGAACAAGTAATTTCTGTTCAGATACAGCTCTTCCTTTTCATGAATCTCCAAACAGAAACGACTACCAACTTCCTTTAACCTTAAGTCCTGGGTGTTTCTTCAATCTTCTATTCTCTCCATCATTTCTGCTATTCTCATCATCTAGACATCCCGAGTTTCTCAATGATGCTGCTAAAGCATGTTTCTGATGGTAATGATAGCATTGTTCCTGCTCCACACACAGCTGTGAAAAGACCTTTTTAGAATAACAATTTGTTTATACTACTGGGCTGCTTTAACCCTCTCAGATGTCCCCCATTGCCTCTTGATATGCAGCCAAGGTCTTTTGGAAGATCTCCCCGGTGTTCATGGCTTGTCTTACCTTTCTCCACTTCCATTTCTCTCCACTCTTTGCACATCTTTCTGTTTGCCAGAAAGCAAACTGCTTGAAAGCAAGGGTATTGTTTGCTGTATCCACTGTTCTAACCACATTTCTTATCTAGTAAATATTTATGACTCCATCAAAACCTTTCCCCCAAATACCTAACACTTAAAACAATAGCCATTTGCCACTTTTCCTGGACCTCCAAGTTAGTGGGATGAACCTGTCAGTCTGTGCCAGCCTTGAGTGATTTTGTTTCGGTCAACTTCTAGAGTAGTCATGTGTCATGTGTCATATGAGTCTGAAGGTTGACAGAGCAGCTAAGAATGTTGCTGGCTAGGAAGACTTGACTTTCTATTTGTGGCTCATCCTTTAGTGAGTTAGCCCACAGGGCCTGGTTGCTCGGTAGTACAGGTGGCATATAGTTACAGGGAGGTGAAGTGTCTCAGAGAGCAAGTGAAATATGCAGCGGTTTTCATTATCCTCTGCTTCTGTTAAGTTTTCCCAGGCCTCATTGACCAGAGTATGTGACATGGCCAAGCCCAGGGCCAGAATGGAGGACTCAACCACTAAGAAGTTACCCAGTCAAGTGTAGATGTATAGAATCTAGTATTACTACAGCCATCACCTAAAGGCATATTGGAGCTATGAAAGAGGCACTTTTAAAACGAATACATGACATTTTTTGAGCATTTATAATGAAAACAGTCTTTTCTGTAGTCACAGTAGAATCTAGGTCAACACCTAACAGGTTGTTGGTCATAAACTGACCTTGGTTATCCATGAATACCACAAAGTTATATTTTTTAGAGTACTTGCACACAGTTGAGCTTCTGTGGGAGACAGTGTCCGTATCTTTCACTTGGTTCTCAAAAAATGCCCCCCCCCATTCTCACGAGTTGGAAACCACTTTAAATTTATTTTATTTTTTGAGACAAAGTCTCACTATGTAGCTCTGACTGGCCTGGAACTCACTATATAGAACAAACTGGTCTCAAACTCATAGAGATCTGCCTGCCTCTGCCTCCCAAGTACTGGGATTAAAGGCGTGCATTATCAGCCAGGTGGAAACCGCTCTTAAAACAAATACAGTCCTATATCTTTTTGCATTTGTGGATGATGTTTCCTCTGCTGAGAGATCCTCAGACTCCTAGCCACCTGCCTGTGGTGGGTGGGGCTGCTCGGTGTTTGACTTTGAATTTTCATTCCTCCTGATTCAGCCTCCACGATGGGTAGGCTTGCAGGCCTCTGCCCAGGTGGGGCTTCTTTACCATCACTTCCGCTCACTTTGTGACTTTCAGAATCTTGGGAAATGATATTAGAATTTTGTTTTGCTTTTATATTGCACATTCCTTGTACATTTAGAAGCAGTACATTGGACAATGAAGAAGAGAAATGCTTTTTCTTCACACTATGCAGGAGAGGGAGGAGAGCAGCTGTTGTCTTTTATTAGTTCCAGGTTCTTCTTCTCAGTGTACAAATGACAAAACTGATGTCCAGAGACCAGAGAGGACTTTCCCAGAGGCACATGGGCAGCCCAGTGTAGGACCCAAACTGGACAGCTCTCCAGTGTTCTGCCATGACATCCACTCTGCTTTTCTGTATGACAATTGTTTTAAGAAAGGAAAACTAATTTCATATGAAAAGATTTAAAAACATCCAGGCTCTCAGTTGCATAACCAAAATGTCCCGTTTTATTTACAAGTGGAGTTTCTTTTTCTTTTTTTAAAAGTCTTTTTAGATGTTCAGTGATATGTTTATTTCATTACAGAACTGGCAACATACAGTCATTCAGAATTCATCTGAGTCATCAACCTTTCAACACTCTTTGACACAGGGTATATATTGTGCTGAGGTTTTCATTGTCCTAAATCAGCTACAAAAGTTGATATGTGATCAAAGAGGAGATGTGTTTGTCTAGAAGCCAGGTTTTCCAATTTTGAGTCTAGTTCCCTGTCCAACACATATTCTTTGTCAAAGAATGTCATATTTTTTTTTACTGATTAACATGATAGCTATAATTAGGTCATGCTTGCTTTGTGCCTGGCAATGTTGGCTTTGCTTTTCACTTATTAACTCATCTAATCCTTAGAAAAATCCCTCGAGGTACATATTAGCATCATTTCTATTTTATAAACAGATGTATTCATGAGGGAATAGATTGATAATATTAAATATTACATATTTTCCAGGTTTTATAAAGGTTTATTTTTCACTTTTAACCTTTGACTCATTGGCATTCTGTACAGTTCTTCACATCCCAAGATGTTGTCATGTGATGGTTTGATAAAGCATCAGCCATTGGTTAAGATGGTTTTTTGGCTAGAACATTTGAATAACAGTGGCTTAGAAAGCAGGCTGGTTCAGTTTTCAGCAGATAACCATTGTCTAGGCTCCTTCTGCCTTTCCTCTCCTCTTTCCTCAGCATACTGGCTCTTGTCTGCAGGTTTGTGATTTGAATAGAGGGACCTCAGCTTTAGGCTCAGTTTGCTCTTTTCAAAAGCAGGAATCCACATGGTGGTCAGAGATGCTCAAGCCTCATCTTTGTCTGACTCTTTATTGTGGGTGAACACTTTCCCCAGAGGCCCTGCAGTATAGATCATGGGCTTACAAGGTCATATGGAAACTTCTGATTGCAAGGAAGGCTGGAAAACATGAACCTGGCATTTCCAGCTCTTTCTCTCTCCAGCATTAGCTGTCCTCATGAGAGAAGAACAGGAATTAATAGCTATTGGACAGTGACCCAACAGCTTCTGCCATATATGGTAGATTGTTAGTGGGGGATTTTCTTTTAATGTGGTCTTCTGTGGGTAATCCGGGATGTCATTTATTAATTCTCCCAGTGGCTCAAAAAGTCTGTTGGACTAAATGGAAGAAGGCAATGAGCTAAACATGATTACTTTGAACACAGAGAGGTCATAATTTTGTGATTTGAATATGCACAGTGTACCAGTGTTCTTCCCACCATCTATCATGCCATTCATTCTTAGAGATTTGTGAATGAGTGTGCGTGTATCATCTTTTGCCCCTTCCCTTACAATTTTAGCTGAAGAGAGGATAAAGGGTCACCATGAGTTAGCTTCAGAACCCAGAGTGAAATGAATGAAACAAGACTCATTTTCAACAATGAGACCAGCCTTTTCCTAGGGCCAAAGCAGGAAGAGCAGGTGTGCAGAGTGGGTCCAAGAGAGGTGGCTGGGGACATCCTAGGAAGTCAGTGTTTCCTTCCTGGGAAGGTTCTCCATGTACTGTTGGTGTCTCCTGGGATCCCTCGTGGAGGTACTATGCTCCCTCTGTGGGCTCATTCTCGGAAACTATAATTCAGATGTTTGCTTTGAGGAGTGAAATGTTTCCCTCCTGCCCTCGTTTCAAAGAGCAGCAGACTGGACTGCAAGGTCAGCTGTGTTGCTTGCTGGGTCTGGAGCCAGTTTGCTGGTAGGCTGCTGTGTCACACTATCCAAACGAACTGCAAGTGCTCTTTTCAAAGCAGATAACAGGAAGACATCACAGAGAAGGGCAGACTTGGAAACTAGGGAGTGACATCTTAGAAAGGACACGGGGACTTCTCCACCAGGTACAACTTGCATAGTTCCTGTGGCCCACACGTGTCTATTAACTTCATATAAGGAGCCAAATGACATACCAAAGTAAGGATACTACCGAAGTCTTAACTTGGTGAACCATGAATTTTATTGGGGTTGCTTACAGGAGTGTGAGTGGGGAGTTATAGGAGTAGAGGTGACTCAAAGACAGTTGCATCACCAAAGCCCACCTGAGCATGGGTAACAGCTCTCAGAAGCTGAAATTATGGAGTGTACTACACAGCCTTCAGGCAGTTTGGAATGTTGAAGAGTATCTCAGCCTTTTATAGGCATCTTGGCCAGTCTCTGTCTTTTCTAAGTAATTCAGCCAGTCTGTCTTCAGACAGCCTGGCCAGTGTAAGACTCTTCTAGGCAGCTTGTCTATCTGAAAGCATCTATTTGCAGTCCTTATTGCTTATATAAGCTTGGAGAGGAAGGAGCCTAGTGCATTTTGGTCAGTTTCAGGGACTTCCTGAATTTTTGGAGTTGTTTGCTTTCTGAGTCTTAATGACCATCCCTTTAGAAAATCCTCAACCTCATGGGACATTTTATCTTAAAGGGAATTGCTACACAATAGTAACTCCTACCTGCTTCTCTGATGTGTGGTGGTATTGTGTTCCTCAAAATATCATGCACCCTAATAAACTTAAATGGGGTCACAGAACAGAACAGTCACTAGATACAGAGGCTAGAAAATGGTGGCACTCACACCTTTAATCCTAACATTCCAGAGGCAGAAATCCCTCTGGATCTCTGTGAGTTTAAAGCCACACTGGAAACAGCCAGGCATGGTGACTCACACCTTTAATCCCAGAAAGTGAGCCTTTAATTCCAAGGAGTGACGGCAGAAAGTTATATAAGGTATGAAGACCAGAAACTAGAAGCTTTTAGTTGGTTAAGCTATTAGACTTTGAGCAGCACAGTTTAGCTGAGATCCATTTGGATGAGGACTCAGAGGCTTCCAGTCTGAGGAAACAAGATCAGTTGAGAAGTTGGCCAGGTGAGGTAGCTGTGGCTTGTTCTACTTCTCTGATCTTCCAGCATTCACCCCAATACCTGGCTTCAGGTTTGTTTTTATTAATAAGACTCTTTAAGATTCCTGCTACACTGATGGGCCAAGTCTCTCTCTTAGGGATCTCGTAGGGTACAGAGTAGAGTATCTTCTACTCCTAATAGCTCAGTCATCACTACTTAGTGTAGGGCAGCAAGATGCAGCAAACTCTCTTTATCACTACTGCCTTCTCACACATGGAGTTGAACTGAAGCATTGTAATGCCAACAGAATACTACCTGCTCAGAGGCAGATGCTGGCTCATTGTCAGCTGTCATCCATGGGGCTCTCACTCTGGCCAGCACAGTGGTGCTCAGTGTGAGCCTGATAGAAGACACAGACTCATGTCTCCCTATCCAGGTCCCTCTGACTGGTTCTTGTGAGGAAGATTCCCACTAAGCATCCACTGTTCCTGTCTTATTTGTAGAGAAGTGGAAGGTGGAAAAGTGAGGCTCATATTCACTCATAACCACAGTTCCAGGTGGGAAGTCAGCACGAATACCCATGTCCTCCTCTGCAGTGTTTCCTCTCTTTCACTTGGCTGAAAAAGCCTCAGCTCAGAAGGCAAGTTCTTGTGTCTCCAAGTCTCTAGTGAGAACCATCTGTGTTTCCATCTTCAGCAGAAGCTGGGGGAGAGCACCCGTCTGCAGCTCTTTTCCACTGCTGTGGGTGGAGGGCCATGGAGGTGGAACTCAACATTCAGCTCAGTTCAACACTGTCTTCTAACCTCATTGGCACTGGTGTTGTTCAGGTCAGTGGAACACAGATAGGCACAGGGTGTGGCCATTGCTCTTGTGGAGGACACAGTGGATTCCTACCATTGCACACAGGACTTCCCACACAATTCTTTTAAAGGTACAATGTACATGATGACATGCTTCAGAACTGCTGAAGAAGTCTGTAAATGTTCACGTTGTCTATGGCCAGACTCTAGACTTGAAGACTATTCAGTCTGCATGTAAACAAGCCCAGTGACCATGGCATTCGCTAATGGAGACATTCTGTTAGGGGGACATGATGGAGGGAAAAAATACAAATGAGTGGCTCCTGCTGTTCTTTAGGCAGATGACAGGAGACAGCACAGAGAAGGTCAGCCTTTGAGACTAGAGTGACATGTTAGAAAGTAAACAGAGACTTCCCAACTATGTGCACCTCACACTGTTTCTATGGCCCATAAGAATCCCTGAAACCAATAAATGTTTTAATTTCTTTCAAAATCAGCAGGTGAATAACAATGGAACAACCCTCTGAACATGTAGAATAAAAGAAAAAGTTTTAATTTTTTTTTTCTCACGTGAGAAAATACTTCAACTTTTAGGGGCTATGGAGATCTATTAAATATTTCCTAAAAATAAGGGGAAAAAGCTACCTTGAGATATCTAACATTATACCAACAATGATTTTTAACATTGACACTATCATGATGGGAAGGGTTTCCAAAGGCAAAAGTAGACAGGGTTCTGTGGAGAGTCTTGGCTTGATGTTGCAGGAGCCTGCGTTAGAAGGCCAGAGAAGAGGCAGGAATGGCTCCCAGTGAGCCTCGTAGGCCAGGCTGAGGAACCTGGGCCTTATGGTATGGTGTGCATCCTAGGACCCTCTTACAGTTTTAGAGAGGCAGAGATAGCTCTCCAGGCTTAAGCAAATCCCTTTAAAATCCTCAATGGTGGATCCTAGATGGATTGGTGTGAGGCTAGTGTTGGGGAAGATGGAGATGGTGTGGTCAGGACAGAATGCCCAGGAGAGAAAAGCAGTGGGTCAGGAGCCCAGAATGAAGAGCACTCGGTGAGGACTGATTAGACACTGGGACCAAGGAGGTGCCAAGGATCCCTCAACCAAATGACTGAGGATTCGATTGACATCCTTATGACCAGCACGGCTTTCCCAGCTCCCTACATACAGATGACATTGACTTCCAAACACAATGACCTGGTAAGGCCACCCTGAACACGGACCCCTTTGTTAGCTCTATATTGTCACACCTGCAGGGCCAAGGAGTCTGCTGCTCCCAGCTTTACCATATATCTTAGGAAATCGCTTTCTTCCATGACAGTGTTAGTAACTTTACTAACACTAAAACCCCCAGTGTCAGTGGCCTAAGATAACCAGCTTCTTTCTCTTAATATTTTCACTTAACAGTTCAGAGTGGGTTTCCTGGTGGGTGAGTAGCTTTCTGTCATGTGGGGAAGTCTGAGACTGCACCTCCTGCCTTGTGCATCGCCCACCTCCGGCGCTTTGGGTCCTCAGTAGTTAGACAAAGAATAGGAAAGCAGTGGATGAGACACAGATTTCTCATGTCACCAGTCAATGGCATCTGTCACTTGCACTCAAATCCCACAGTGGACACTAGCTCTCCAGACCCACTGAGACCTAAGAGGACCAGGAGATGTGGCCTCTAGTGGGGCAGCTGTGATAGTCCCATGTTCTATAAGGACAAGCATGTCTACCCAGGTCACCTTTCCCCCAGGCTAGTTCCTGTCCTGACCATCAGTACACAAAGGCTGCTTCCCAAGCACCCCTTCAAAGTTCCACAGTAGCTGCCCCACACTCTGGAATATGATAAAGGAAGAACAAAACATGAAAAAACACTATTGTTCACATTAAGCTGAACCATACGGAATTGCTGTTTTGTAGAAAGACCTGCCAAATGCTGCCAATTTCCTATGATTCAGCCTAATAATTCATCAGGGAAGTGCTTCCAAAAACGGTTTTCTTAGAACTCTGGCTCATAACTGGGAGAATACCATATACACTCCGCTCTTCGGGGACAGTCAAATATGTTTTAGTCATTATGAGCCCTGAAAACTCCCATATTCCAAAAAAATCCTATATTGTTTAGTTCCTTTAATCAGTGATTTCCTAAGCAACCATGGTTTAATCAGTAGTTTCCAGGATAATCTGTGCCTAGAACTTTTTTTTTTTTTTTGTCTCCCAGATGCCTCTCCAGTTCTCAGTTACCATTTTTTTTTCTGCCCCCGAGAAGCTTTACACAGAATACTAAGGGACTCTGTCAGTAAATCCTACTAGACACTGGATTTTCTTTTGTAGAAGCCCATGGCAGGCACTTTGGGAAACATGACAAACATTTGCTGAATGGATAACTTTGAAACAGCTGCACTTCTCAGAGCCCCAGATTCTTCACCTGCAAAATGAGGATGGTGAATTAAACAAGACGTCCTGTGTAGACTAGCATAGGAGGAAGCAGCGTCTGTGTTAGCATCCTCCTTCTCCCAGCATCTCTGAGACGAATGAGGCAGCCACTTGCCACGTAGAGGACCCCTCATCACAGAGGCCACATGTGGGATTGCTTTGATTCTGACATGCAAACATGTTTATGCCCAGCTTCTTGAGAGCTCACATGGATATTTGAGTCTGACAGAATTATTTGTATTGGTTCGAGAAGGAAGGGAATAAAGAGCAGCATCCTTGTGTTGACATGAAATGGATGCCCTGGAAGGTGGGAGGTGGCTTTGTTGGGTGTGTGTGTGTGAAGGGGTGAGTAAGCAACAGGCTGCGAGCCCCACATGGAACCACTTTTCCATGCTCTAATCTGGGAAGCTGAACGTGGCAAGCTTGGAGTGGAGTTATAGCTTTGGTTGGAAGACTGTCTCACTGGGGCCAGCACAGCCTTTGGCAGAGCCATGGTCACATCTGTCCTCCCCCTGGCCTGACCTCCCTCTGGCAGACTCAGCTCCAGGTCTGGCAGAACCCCCAGAACGGATCTTTCTCCTGGCCCCCAGCAAAGCTGCTTACTGACTTCCAAACATGTGCGGCTGGTTTGGCCATCTGGGCCAGAGGCACTCTGTGAGGTGGGCCTCACAGAGAAGGGCCTTCCTTTCCCTGCTGCACACACTTAAGGGTTCTAGCTGAGCCCTGCCCCATCCTCATGCAAGACCCCCACATCTAGGGCTCTTTCCAACACTAAATGGAAGCAGCAGGGTGCTTGTTTGAAGCTAGATACATCTATGGGCTTGGTACCTTGTGTAATCAACGAGTATGGCTCCCAAAGCCAGGAAGACCTGGGTTGAATCTTGACTTAGCTACTCTGGAGCCATAGAACTTTGGGTTGATAATCTCATGCATCTGAATGTCAGTTCCTTCTTCTGTATGTTGTGAATAATTATTGTTTATTTTTTATGCAATCATCGCACATTCATCAAAGGAATTATTTTGTCTAACAGACATTGGAAACACAAACATGAACTGCATACAACTGGAACCTGCATTAAACGGACACCATTTTCAAGAATACAAAATTTTCAAGGCCCAGAGTAGGCACTGAACATATAGGGGTGTGAAAATAACTGGAGTGTTCAATACCAATACACTGTTAAATTCCCAGTGAGGGTATCAGCTGGCTGTGTGATGCTGGGCAAGGAGCTTGTGCTTTCTGGTCCTTTGTGCAATAGAGAAATTTAGCCAGATGATCCTTTTAATCTCTCATATTCTATGGTTGTGTAAAGTGCCCAATTCAAAAACTGAGGAAAAAAAATAAGTTAGTGGAATTGGTCATTTGAGTAGTCTAATTAAACTGAATGGGTACCCTAGTACTTCTATTTGTATATTTTATATTAAAGACACTGTGAGGGATCCCGTGTGTTCTTGGGTACAGATCCTGAGCATGACAGCCAACAATCATGGAATCTAACTCCAATTCTTCTGCTTATTGGCTGTGCAGGGTGAGCAGGAATTCCAGTTCTTCTAATCTCTCAAGTGTGAGAGTGCCAGGGGCTGCTGCGGACTTCAGTGGGGCATACACAGGGCATGGAACACTCAGCAAGGCTCATATTAGGCGCCTAGGAAATGCAGGAAGTTCTAATTCACAAAAGTACCCAGAAATGGCCGTGAGAGCTCATTTGAGTGGAATGAATGGAGGGTTATTGTGAGAGCTCATTTCTCTCTTATTCCTTCTTCCCCCGTTCCCAGCACACATTATGTTTAAAAATCTATGTGTATGAGAAAGGTAATGGGACCACATGGTTCTGATTCATTCACACCTAAGGCGGTAGACATTATGTTTGGAGGCTTTCATGGACCTTTCCCTCCATGGCCCATGAAGGTAGAATGTTATGGTTTGGATCTAGAGTGTCCCCCATAGGCTTATGCTTTGACTATTTGGTTCCCAATTTGTGGTGCTGATTTGAAGGCGGTGGAGCCTGTAGGAAGTGGGCCTGGCTGGTGGGAACAGGTTACTAGGGGTGAGTCTTCAATGTTATTCCTGTTCCTGGTTCTGTTTGTGCTGCCTGCTTCTTGATCTACCAACATGTGACTAGCTCCATTGCATGCTCCTGCTGCCATGGACTGAGGGGGCCCTCCCCTTTTCCTTCCATACGGTGGACTTCAGCCCCTGAAATGGTGTGATTCTTCCATAAGTGTGATTCTTTGAGGTGTTTTGTCACAGTAATGAAAAACAAGCTAAATACACGGTCAGCTCTGAAGCAGGTGAGCACATACACTGAATTAAAAAGAGAGGATTTGCTTAAACTTGTTTGCCTAGAGCACTACATTATTGGATATAAATGATGAACTAGACATGCTTCTCATGAGAACCAAATGGAAGGAGAGCCCATGAATGGCTTTCACAGCACAGGGCAAACCATCTGTTCACAGTAAGCACTCATTGTCATCACTAGAGCTCCTTCCTAGAAGGGGCATCCATTCTGTTTGACTCAAGGGCCAGGCTTTTGATTAAGGTTTGAGCATTGTCCTTGGCTCCTGGTGACCTTTTAGTGGAGAAGGAATCTCTGGCTATGGGCACTTTGTTCTTCATTCCAGCTGTCTTTGGGGAGGTTTTCCCTGGAACTATCAAGAAGACATTTTCAATATGCCCAAATACTGAACATTGGAATATGAGAAAGCATTGCCCATCTCTGCACCTGTGGCATCTGTAAGCCCTCTTCACTTTTAAAGACACTGTGACAAAATCTGTTGGGTCAGAAGAGCACTCAAGGTAACAGTGCATACCCCTCATTTGATGAACTCAGTAGAGAGGTATGGCATGAAGACCCAGATTGCTAATAAGTTAGTGTCGGCACCAGCCCCAGAGCCTGCCAGAGTCCAGCTCAGAGTTCTTTGTATATTTCCTGAGGAGACTGGTAGGTCACATGGCTCTCTAACCAATACCGCCGTATGGGAGTTTCAGCTCATGCCCTCTGCTGATGAATATTGAGCATCTATTTTGAACCAGACCAGTATTGAAGACTGGGTAGATAAACTGGAAGCTGAACTAGACCCTGCTCTTGCTCTCAGGACCAAGCTATGGGGTAAGGAAAAGGGATAGGGAAGGGAATAAGTACCACTTGAGACAGGAGAACAAAACCCCATGTGTTCAAGTTCACACGAGAGCAGGAGAATCAAATGGTATTGTATCTTCATATGCTGTCACTCAATCTGAGGAAAAAGGAAGGATTTATATGCATAATGACCACCTCTGTTTGCCAGATAGAATGCTTTGAGTTTTCACATATATTACCTGTTATGAGATAATGGTGCAGTAGAAAGACTATAAACTTGGTTGTCTCAGATAAACCTGAGTTGAAATCATTAACTACAGGACTTAGAAAACATCCAGGTAACTTCTCTGAGACTTATCTGTCAAATGGCATTAATAATGGAAGCATTGTCATTAGGCTTGAAAGAGACGGTGTGTAGAAGTCATTTCACATGGCTCGACACAGATGAAGCTCTAAACAAAAATTCTGGCTCCTTTCTCTTTTTTGGATCCTCGAGGAATTTTTTGAAGAGGCAAATATTGCCTAAAAAGTTTCTAGAACTGTATTGTATTTTCTGACAGGGAAGAACAACCCTGGCATAGCTCATTTGAACCTTGCTTACCCACTCCTCAGATCAAAGGGTGGCAAGGCCTCTTTCTCCACCATTTTTTATTGAAAAAAAAGTGTGTGTGTGTGTGTGTGTGTGTGTGTGTGTGTGTGTACAGACAGGCATGCTCATATGTGTATGTAGAGGTCAGAGGTCAACCTTGGCTATTGTTTCCCAGAAGCTGTTTACCTTGTAATTTTTTAAAAATTTATTTTTATTTTATGTGCATTGGTGTTTTGCCATGGGCATTGGGTCCCCTGGAACTGGAATTACAGACAGTTGTGAGCTGCCATATAGGTGTTGGGAATTGAACCCAGGTCCTCTGGAAGAGTGGTCACTGCTCTTAATCACTGAGCCATCTCTCCAGCCCTCACCTTGTGTTTTTTTGAGACAGTGTTTCTCACTGAACCTGGAGTTCACTGATTTGTCTAGATTGGCTGCCCAGCAAACTCCACTAAACCTCCTGTCTCCACCTCCCAGCACTGGAGGATTACAAGTATGCACCAGCATGCCAGGCTTTTCTAGGTGGTTCTGGGGGTCAAACTAGGTAGATCTCTCTCTCTAGCTCTCCCTCTCATTTTCTTAACCACATGCCATTGCTGTCTGGATTTCAGTCTCAGGGCTTCATCAATGAACACTGCACTGGGAGTTCAATGCCCCTCATCCTGGGGATATTTTCTGTGGTGCCAGACATGTTCATGCTAGATTGACCCAAGTTGGAAGGCCTGCTTTACTATAAAGTTCCCATGTGGGGTATTATTTTGGACTAAATTGTGTCCCAAAAAAGATATGCTTAAGTCCTAATCCTAGGTAGCCCAGAACAATCTTACTTAGAAGTAGTGACTCTGAAGATGTTATGAGTCAAGATGAGGTCGTACTGGTGATATAAGATTGATCTTATCTAAAATGACTGATGTGCTTATGAACATATATACAAATATAGATCTCTCCAGGGGAAAGACCAGGTGATGACATAGGTAGAGATTCAATAGCTATAAGCTAAGGAATGATGGCTTACACTGGAAGCTAGGAAAAGGTGATGGCTACTCTACAGATTTTGTAGGAAGCGGGAGGCTACAGGCAAGACCTCTTTCAGACTTCCAGCCTCTAAACTGTGGGACGTTTTTGTTGCTTTAAGCACTTCGTTTGTGGTAGACCTAGACATGAGTAGACCTTTCACCTCTGTCTTAGGAGTAAATGAACCTGGTCTCCTAAGAATTCTCATCTTACAGCAGTGATATTTAGTGCAGGGATTGGTGAGGGTGGAGACTTCATCAAAGGAGTGGGTGTGTAAATGACACGGATGTGAGTTGTACAATGCCCTATGGTAAGCCAGAGGGAGTCCATGCTGTAAACCATCTGAATGCTTTGTCTGCATTTTCATCCACCGGATAAGGCTGTAGACTTTCACTGCCTCCATTTCTGCATCTGTAGTTTTTTTTTTTTTTTTTTTATCTAGTCCACTAAAGAAGCCTACTGAGTGTCTACTGTTACTGCGATGATTTAACATATTATTTTTCTCCTTTTAAAATTCTTCTCTCATGCATTACATCCTGACTGCAGTTTTCCCTCCTTCCACTCCTCTCAGTTCCTCTCTCCTAACCTCTACCCCGGATCAACTCCTCTTCCATTTCCCTTCAGCAAAGAGCAGGCCTTCCAGGGATGTCAACCAAATATGGCATAGCAAGTTATGATAAAACTAGGCACAAATCCTCAAATTAAGGTTGGATGAAGCAACCCAGTAGAAAAATAAAAGGGTCCCAAGAGCAGGCAAAAGAGTCAGAGACACCCCCACACTCACATGTTATTTTAAAAAGTTAAATGTGATTTATTTATTGTGTGTGTGCTGTTGTATGCATATGGAAGTCAAAGGACAACTTGCAGGTGTCATTGTCTCCTTTTACCAGGTGGGTCCTGGAAATGGAGTTTAGGTCTTCAAGCTTATTGGTAAGCACTTTTACTACTGAGCCATCTTGCCGGCCTACATCATCTTTTATATTAAGTGGCTTGCACATGCTATTTCATTTAATGTTCATGATAGTCCCTTGAGGCAAATATTCTTTTCTTAAAAATGCATTTGTTTATTTAGCACATATGCACACACACACACACACACACACACACACCCATGTGTGTGTGTGTGTGTGTGTGTGTGTGTGTGTACAGTCCACATGCATATGGAGATCAGAGGACAGCTTGTGGGAGATGAATATCTTTTCTTCCATTGTGTGGATTCCAGGGATTGAACTCAGGTCATCAGGCTTGGTAGCATGCATTTTATGCATTGAGCTATCTTGCCAGCCCTGGGGTAAATGTCTTAATCCAGGTTAACTAACGGAGTGTGAGGTTCAAAGAGATTTACTACATTGCCTGAACCATCCAAATAATAATAAAGGTGTAGCTGGCCTACAAATTAGCTGTGGTTTTATGTAGTTTTTTTCAGGCCTTTTCCTTAGTGACTTCCTTTCAGCAAATCTCTCAAGGCCTCAAAGTCAGCTGCATACAGGAGGTTGGTGCTCTGTCTTGAAAGACCAGCTTTCTCTGATTATATTTTATTAGTTTTGAAAATATCTCCCTTGCTAAATCTTTTCGATGTGGCCAAAACAAGATTCTCATGAAAATATGTCATAAATTTGTGTCAAGGATTTAATTTCAATTTATAAACAAAAGAACTAATAGAAAGGTTAAGTGAGAGTTTGGCTCAGTTTTATATTCTCTATTACAAAAAATTCATCACCATTGCTATGAGCAAGAGTAATTTGTATTGCTATGGACAGGGAGATTTGTATTGTTGCTAATTTTCTACAATTTAAATTCTGTCCTTCCCTGAGTCTTAAAATAGCTTAGTCAATCAAAGATGATAAAAAGTTCTTAAAATCTGACAACTTCAGAAGTAGTGACAGCTCAGAATTTAAAGATTTCCCAGTACTCTCCTTGTCCATTTCTGGTTTTTGAAAAATTTCCTATTGCACTAATAAATAGACAAATAATAACATGGATCTGGAGAGATGGCCCCATGGCTCAGAGCATGTCTGCTCTTGTGGAGGATGCAAGTACAGTTCCCAGCACCCATGCTGGGTGGCTTACAACCATCCAGGACTCCAGCTTCAGGGAATCTGATGCCCTCTTCTGGACTCTGTGGGCACCTGCACTCGTACATGCACATACCCATACACAGATACATTTCCACATGGTTAAAAAGAGAGTGAATATATTTTTAAAAGTGCATGGAGCTGGAGATGTGAGAGCTGGCATGTTCACTCAGCAGGTACAAGACCTTGTGGTTTGATCTCCAGCACCATAAACGAAAACAAAGGAAAGCAAAAACTCCATAAAAATATACACAATCTAAAAGGATTTTTCCTCATGAGTGATATAGAATTCCATTACGTCACTAAGAAAGAGACAGCCAACTCCATAGAAGAATGGGAACAGTTGCTAAATACATACTTTGCAAATATCCAATAAAGCAAAAAGACATTCATTTTTTAGCACTAAGAACTGTAAATGAAAGTAACAATGAGCCCCATTTCACACTCACCAGATAAAATGTAAATATTTGCAGGCCTGGTAATAACACATTTTAACAAAAATATGGAGTCGTGGGAGGTCTCATATATCACTTATTGGAGTTGACATGAGTAAAATGACTAGGAAGAGAATTTGGTATAGCAATGGACTGAGTATCTGAGTCCCTTTAAATTTAATTAAGCACCATGGAATCTTTTTTGGGGGGTGACTAGGCCATGAGAATGGAGCCCTCATGAATGTAACTAGTGGCTTTATAGGAGCAGACTTGGCAGCTAGATCACTTTCTTTTTGGCAGGTGAGGATGTAAGAGATTGGCCGTTTGCTGCCTGAACATGGTCCAGAACCTGACCAGGCTGGAGCCCTGATCTTGGATATCTAAACTCTAGAACTGTGAGAAATGTGTTTATTGTTTCAGCCACCCAGTTGATTGTAATTTAAGTGACAGTCCAAGCAAAACAGCTAATAAAGTTGGAGATATGGATATACTACAGCCAGACACTTAGGCTTCTTTTAAATACACTTCTCAGAGAGCCTCTAATATACAGGAATCAAGAGCTGAAAGCGACGCTACCTCTTTTTGTCCTTAGGTTATGAGAAAGTGCAGAAATGTTCATTCATGGCAGCTTGTCAATGATAGTGACCACTGGAAATAACTCTTAATGCACATCCCTAGAGGAATGCCAAAACGTACTGTAGTGTATTTTTGTATTTGTGCACTCCTAATAACATTAAAATAAATGGATACTCTGTAACATTAAAATGAATAGTGTTGGATAAATCTCAAGAGCTATGTTGAGAGAAAGGATCAAGTTGTAGAAGGAAAAGTACAACTTGTTAAAAGTTTTCAAACATGCAAAAACAACAGTACCGTCTTACAGGAACATATGTCTAGAAGTGTAAAATATGAGAGAGAATACCATCTCTAAGCTTTAGGGCTGTGGTTTCCTCTGGAATTCAGGGGGGAAGAAATGATATTCGGAAACACAGCTCAACACGGTAATATTTTAATTCTCAATAGAAATAAGGAGTATTCCTGTGTTTGTTAGAACATTAGCATTTTTTATGATTAGGGATTTATTTTTTGTGATTATTTATGCATCTGGTTTTTCTTTTCTTTCTTATGTGCATTGGTGTTTTACCTGCCTGTATGTCTGTGTGAGGGTGTCAGATCTCCTGAAACTAGAGTTACAGTTTTGAGCTGCCGTGTAGGTGGTGGGAATTGAATCTGGGTCCTCTCGAAGAGGAGCCAGTGCTCTCAACCCATCTCTCCAGCCCACATCATCAATATTTCTACGAAGTAATAAACAATGTACTAGCCTATCATTTGTCTAAGAGAAGAAAGTTCTACCCACTCCCAGTTAGAAAAAGTTCTGCTTCTCTCTCTTTTAAAAATGATTTATCTTTATTTTATACATATGAGCATTTTGCCTACCTGTATGTATGTGCACCATGTGTGTGCCTGATCCTGGGGGAAGCCAGAACAGAACATTGAGTTCCCTGCAACTGGAGTTACAGTCAGTTGTGAGCTACTGTATGGTGTTAGGAAACAAACCTACATCCTCTGCAAGAGCACACGGTCCTCTTAACCTCTGAGACATCTTTCCAGCCCTGAAAAGTTGTGTTCCTATGAAGAACTTCTGAGATAATGACACCAGTGTAAGGAATTGGCCCCTTTCAAGAATCAGGCCGACATACACAGTATTGGATGGAATACAGAGCTTAATTTGAGTACAGAGGAAGCCATCTAAATTTGTAACTGAAACATGATCTCATTTTGACTTGCAAAGACTTTGGGGACTTGGCTCTTCTTCTCCTTCCCCATCTTCATCTGCCTGTCTTATCCTTAGGATTTTTCTTCTAGTAACTTCACCATTCTGGTACATTTCCAATCATCTCATGTTACTTCACACCTCCAAGTGCATAATTGTTCTCAGTTCTCTATGCTTAGGGCATCTCCCCCAGCTTGGCTGACCACATGCTTTCCAGCTCCTGCTATGGCAGTTCACCCCACCCCACTGAGGATGAGCTAGCTTTCCCTCCGAACATCACTTGAATACTGAGGTCCTGAATGGTTTCATCTTTGTCTTTCCAGGCCCCAGCAATATACGGGCAGCAGAGGAGTTTGGGAAATGGAAGCACTACTGGAACAAGAGAGTGCAAACCAAGTTCGCTCCCATCCTTTCCAGCACCGAGAGTGCCTGGTAATGGTTCACATGGTCACAAAATCTGATCTCTGTGTGAAGATGCTTCTACTATCCTCTATATGACCTTGGAGGAGAGAGGGTAGAGGAAGAAGAGGATGGAGGGCTTGTCCGAAGCTCTGGAGGAGATTACAATGGATCTGGACCCAAGAGACTTTCCGCAGTCACTCAGCACTGTGGGGCCTGGATGGACAAGAACCCAAGACCCTTCCTTCTTGGCCAACACACTTCCTTTTCTTCCACCCTCCACGGCTTGAGAAAACAGCTGCCTCTTGTCATCTTGTTAAAAAATCATCCAGTGCTGGAAACAGGAAATGACTCTCCAGCTCTGAGGCAGTGGAACTGGGTCCTCTGGAGCAGGTGGCTCAGACACACCCACGATAAGAGGCGCTAAGAGAACAGATGAGCCTCAGGAAAGCAATATTCGACCTGAGCAGAGTCAGGGAAAGGGCTTTGTAGTTCAATCAAGTCAGAGCAAGTTTGGTTCCAGGGGTCTCGTGACCCTTCTAAGCACGCTCACACATCTGGATATTGGATTGAATCCCAGAAGAAATCCATCCTTGAGGATCATCTAGGGACAGGCTTTTGAGGGAAACAAGAGAATGGAATGACGAATTGTCATATGGATGATGCCGGCCAGGTGTTCGTCATTAGAAGGCTGAACAAGATGCAGGCCATAAACAAGACACGGCGTTAGGAGAAATGTAGATGGTTCTGCTTAATTATTTTCAACTCTCAGCACCAGCCCAGGGTCTGGGATGTGGTAGGTTTTACCAAGACTTGCTGACTGAATGGATGAGCTCTGGTAAAATCGCATGACTGGAAAAAGCCTCAAAGTCACTTCTGTGTCTGGTTGGGAAGAGAGTTGGTGGCGAAATACAACATTCATTCTGAGAGCTTTTGACATCGGGCAGGCTGAGCTGACACACCAGCTCCAGAGTACCACCTGAATTCAAGCCAGGAGAATGCCTGGTTGAGGTTTTCATGGTTGAGGATTGGGTTTTGGATTTTTGAGGGTGGATTTCGTGCTGTGTTTAACCTCCCTCCCTCCCATAGAAATAATCCCCATGATACAAAAGGAGGTGGGAATGAACAATCTGGAAGGAATGGCTTCCCATGAATAGGTTGTAGGTCTTAGGGAGGAACTTCTCCTACCACAGAGCTGATGGGACAGGATTAAGAAGTGAGTGCCATTGACCCAATAACAGAACCACTTGCATAGCAGAGCATTGTACTTCCTATTGCTTTGGTTAATTTTCTAGATAAATAGGTCACTACAAATTCTTCCTCCTGCCTGTCTGTGATTCCCTTTCTCCATCCTTTTGATATTCAAGCTTGGGGGTGGGGGAGACAGTTTAGAAACAGTTATCTGGGGACAAATGCTTAATTAGGTTTCAGTATTTGAAACTGTATGAAACGCCCCTCTGCGTTTGTATCTGTTTCACACACTGGCCGAGGCCTGTGTTACTGTTTCCATCTAGCAGCAGAGCAGAGGGATCTGGGATCTGGATTAGTGAGTTACTTTACCTCACTGTCCCGAGAAGACGCCTGCCAGGGAGTAAGTTATGGGAGGAAAGTCTGATTTTGGCTCGTAGATTGAGGTACAGTCCATCAGGGCTGGGAAGGGGTGGTAGTGAGAACAGCTCCCCTCTGTGGCAGCAGGAGAGCAAGGCAGCTGGTCACTGCTGTCTGAGTGTGTGTGTGTGTGTGTGTGTGTGTGTGTGTGTGTGTGTGTGTGTGTGGCTGCACACTAGTGCATTTTCACAGAGGCTGTCAGGTGTCTTCTGCTACTCTCTGCCTATGATTCCTTGATCTTGGAGCTCTTAATTTTCAGCTAGGCTGGAAGCCAGCCAGCCCCAGAGAGCCTGACTCTGTCCCACTCAGAGCTGGGGTTTACAGGCATGTGCCTGGCTTATTACATTGGTGTTGTGATCTGAACTTTGGTCCTCGTGCTTGAACAGCAGGCCTTTTCCTTTCAAATGAATTTGCATTTTTGGAACTTAGAGGCTTTTATGGGTGAGATCTTGCTCTCTGTGCCCCTTTCTTATTGTCTCAGCACAGAGCAGGTATTTTTCTTTTCTCTAATGGTGCTAATCTTTTTAACAATCACAACAGCTTTCTCTGCATCCTCTTTATCTGTAACTTGAAACTTGCTGTGGTGCTTACAGTAAGAATGGCCCCCATTGGCTCATATATTTGAATGTTTGGTCTCCAGTTGGTAGAACTGTTTGGGAAGGATTAGGAGGTGTGGCCTTGTTGGAGGAGGTGTGTCACTGGGAGTGGGCCCATGTCATTCCCTGTTAGTTCTCTCTGCCTCATGCTTGTGAATCAGATATAGGCTGTCAATTACTGTTCTAACACCATGCCTGCCTGCCTGCTGCCATGATGATCACGGCTTCTAACCCTCTGTAATTGTGAGTCTTAGTAAACTCTGTTATTAGTTGTCTTGGTAATGGTCTCTCTCTTAAACACATTCTTTATTGATTCTTTGGGAATTTCACATTATGCACCCCAATTGTGCCCACCTCTCAGGCCCTCCATATCTACCCCTCAACCCTGCAGCATGTCTCCAAAATTTAATTAAAAGAAAAGAAACAACTAACAAAAATACCCACTCACCCCTCCATCTTTTCAACAGCTCTTCATTCATCCTAGTGGCATTGGGAACTGTGGTATGTCACACAGTATACATTTTTGTCCAATCAGCCCCACCTGTAAAATGTTCATTTCAATGAGTCACTGGTCTGGTTCAAGGCCTTTGATACACCATTATCACTGGACCCTCACCAAAACTCCTCTTGGATATCCTGCTGTTGCCCTGAGTCATGGAGATTCTGTGGTTATTAATTCTGCAGTACCGAGCCCTTCACACACTCCAGCAGGTCATAGAGGAGGTAGATTTTAGGGCTGGCCAACCTAAAGCCCAGGATGTGGGGCTGGGTAGTAGCTGAACTGGTTGGTCTGGGCTGCTGGGACTTCCCACTGAGGTGAGGGGCAGAGTCAGCTCACCTAGGTCCATACCATTGGGGCCAGCTTTCCCACACCCATAGAGAGGGGTGGGGCCATCTCTCCCAAGTGCAGGGGCCAGCTCTCCTGCTGCAGTGTCCAGCCAGGGGCAGGGCCAGCTATTCAAGGGCCAATGAGGGGCAGGGCTGGCTCAGCACAGCCCTCTCATTTCCACATGCATGGTTCCTATTACCTCTGTGGTAACACCAGCCGTGGACATCATCACAGATCCCAGATGCAGCAGGAACATGGACCCAGACATACCCTTGGCAGCAGCTCAGGCCCAAACATCAGGTCATGGTGTCTCTTAACAGCAATAGAAAAGCTCATTCTCTTCTCCTTACCAAACTGCGCAACAACAGTAAACAATAACAGTGTCACAGCTTGGATGTTGTGCTGTCTTGAAACTTCATCTGCCAAACACAGTAAGCCTCACCCAAGTCTTCAGGACAGGAGCAAAATGCAACCAGCTTTCTGTTTTTCCCTTTACGTCAGAATGTGACACGACCGGCCTCCAATCCAGTCCGTGGCAGCGTCTTTACCGCTGGCCTTTCAGCTGGCATTCTGGCCTTCCACACTCCCATCAAAATAGCCCCTCAAACTCAGTTTGTAACAGTCCAGGGCTTCTCCTAGCTACACTGCAAACTCTTGCATTACTTCCACAAAGCAATCCCAAGGGCCTAGAGACTGCACGGCCAGGCTAATCACAGCGACTCACTCCTCGGTATCAATTTCTCTGTCACTTCCTTTCCTCGTTGTTGTGATAAAACACCCAACAAAAATCAAGTCAAGGGAGAAAACACTTAGTTTGGCTCGTATTTTGGAGGCCCATCATGGCAGGGAAGCTGTGATGGTGGGTGTGGCTGTGGATGGTGGTGGCAGCCTCGGAGGCAGGTAGCGGGTCATACTGTGTATGTAGTCAGGAGGTAGAGATGAATGCTGGTGCTCAGCTTGCCTTTTTGTTTTTCCCTTTTACATACTCTGAGACCTCAGGCCACGGGATGGTACCGCCCAGAGTCAGTGTGAGTCATCTAGGCTCAGTCAAACCTTCTGGAAATGCCCAGGCAAGCCCACAGGGGTGTCTCCTAGGTGATTCCAAGTCCAGTCAAGTTGACAATGACTATTTGCCATCACAGCATCCTATTATAAAGTAGTTAATGTCTTTATAGAATTCTAGAACAAAAAAATAATTCCCCAGTCTATTTCGATCCTACCCCAAGATTGACCTCCTCCATTTCTACCACCACATGTAGGGAAAATGTCTTCCCAAGGACCCTTAGTGGTGGAGGAGGAAGTAGACTCCTTTTGTGTTTTGAGGTTTATGGGATATTAAAGCCTGAAGAACCATCATCAAACAGGGTGACAAAATACCTGTTTTAAGTGGTTTCATGTGACCAATTAGTTCCTTTAATGCTCAAGCCATATTTCAATAGTTTGTTAGCATCTCAGTGTGTAAAATGTGTAACAGTGGAAATATTTGGGCTGGAGGAGAGTTTTAGACTTTGTGTGCATATGCAAAAAATATTTAAAAGTGAATCAAATAATATTGTATCTATTGAAATACAATTAAATTGGTTGAGTGTTACATAGTGATATTCCAGTGACTAAAATGTTTAAAGACAGTAAGTAGGCTTATAAAAACATTATTTCACAATGTAGTAAGGTGCTATGGAGGCTGACAATTTGACATACGCTCAAGAAATAGCATCAATCATTTTTGCAGCCCTACCAGTGTCTTCCTGGGACTCTATGTCAGAAAGCATTTTAGATTAGCACTAACTAGTTGTGTGAGTTCTGTGTACCTACCTCTTTAGCTTTCTGCTTGTCATCAGTGAAAGGCAGGGCTAGATACTGCATGTTCACCTCCATCATCCTGTTGCCCTTCAGGGCTACCTCCCTACCTTGGCTGGCTGGGCTCATGTCTCCTTAGGTCTTCATCTGCAAATGTGAGGCTTGAGATGGGAAACCTGCAGTGTTGTACCACACCAAAATTCTTATGAGCTCCTTTCCTAGAAAATAGATATTAGAATTGAAGTATGCAGGGCTTGAGCTGCAGCTGCTGTGACTTGGTACTCTATGAGCTGTTGCTATTAAGATGTGCATCTGGGTAAGAGCACAGGGTTCAGTCTGATTTTGTCGAATGCAGCACACCCAGCCATACTCAGCCCTTGAGGGATGTGTGTGTGTGGGTGTATGTGTCTTACAACCAAACCTAGCACAGTGCCTCATGGTCAGCTGTATAAAAACCATGTGGAAATAGTTTCTCTAGGATTCTGTGGAGAAGCTGTGGGATTTCCTCTCCTGAGACTCATTAGGCAGTTCTGTGGTTTTGCTGAAGAGGTGCCCATAAAGGCTTTGAAACTTAGAGAAGGAAGGATGCTGTCTTCCGAGGTTGAGTATAAGTCAAAATGTGGGTACAGATAAGAAATTCCACATTTAAAAAGTAGACTGACAATATTTCCAAAAGATGTGCCCGTTGGAAAGAAATTGGCAAATGAAAGGCATAAAGGGGATGGGAGCATGGCTCAGGAGAGAGCCACTCCAGATCCGTCAACCTAAACACTGTGCAGCTACTCCAGCAAGACAGCTCCCGTTTGATGGGCATTTGTTCTCCATCAGTGTTCTGGGTAGTTTTTGTCTACTTGACACAAACTAAGGTCCCCAGGGAAGAGGGCACCTCACTTGGGGAATTGTCTCTATCAGATTGGCCTATAGGTAAGACTGTGGGCCATTTTCTTGATTGATGATTGATGTCGGAAGGCATAGTCTACTGTGGGCAGTACCACTCCTGAGTAGGTTGTCCTGGATGGTATAATAAAGCAGGGATGAGCACGCCAGGTTCCTCCATGACCTCTGCTTCAGTTTCTCCCTCTAGGTTCCTGCCTTGAGTTCCTGCCTTGGCCTCCTTCAATGATAGACTGTAACTTGTAAGCCAGATTAACTCTTTCCTCCCCAAGTTTGTTTTGGTCAGTGTGTTTTCACAGGAACAGAAAGCAAACGAGAACAACCAGGAACAGTGTGACATGTTTTTAATATGGTATCCCATTTAATATTTCAAATAACCCAGACATCACTACTGCAGTTCACAGAGAATGAAACCAAGTTGAGGATTCAGGAAAATAGACAGATGCTCAGGGTCCACAATGAAGACTCCAGCTGTGTGATGTTGAGCCTCCACTCCTGATAATATGTGTACTACTGCATAGTCATGGCCACCTATGGCCTCTTCTAGATGTTTCCACTGCAAGTGAAACCACATGGCTTCATGATGGGAAGCAGGTGCTATAGGCTGAACTGTGTTTCTTCAAATCCAATTTAAATTTCTCAGTGTCAGGGTATTTGGAGATAGGGCCTATGGGGGTTTGTGATTAGGTTTAGATAAGGCCACAAGGGTGGGGGCTTTATGAGGTGATCAGGTTTAGATGAGGTCATGAGGGTGGGGCACCCATGATAAAATTAGTGCCCTTAGAAGAAGAAACATGAGAAACACTCTGCCTGTGTCATGTGAGCTCTCAGTAAGAAAGAAGCTGTGTGCAGCCAGGAAGAGAGCTCTCACTGGGAACCAAGTCAGTCAGCACCTTGACCTTGGACCCCAGTGTCCAAAACCATGAGAGATAAATTTATACTGGCTAATCTATCCAGACTATTGCATTTTTCTTAATGCAGCCTGAGCAGACCAACCTCTTTAGTGGCGAGGCCTGCATTGGCTAAGGGACTATTTCTTGGTAGGACAGACTGATGATAGGGAATGTTTGGATTCCACAGTGTCTGCTCTGTGCTCTACAAGCATGGTTCTGGAGGTTGGCCAGAGGAGAAACAGCTTTTTAACTGTCTCATATCTACTGTCAATAAATTTAAGGGGAATGAATCTACCCATCTCTTGGGCTTGGGTAAGTGAAGTCTTGGCACCCTCTACCCCCTTATTGGTTCATTTGCCAAGGGAGTGGAAGTCACTGAACTAGGCCTTCTGAGATGATCTGTTTGTTCTCCATGTTAGTATCCTGACTGCTTTTAAGAGGAGGGAGAATTCTGAGTGCTTACCCTTGGTCACCATTCATGTTAGTCACTTTTCTCATCACTGTGACGGCACAGCCATGTTTTAGAAGTGGAATTTGTTATGTCTCTGCGTATCTGGGGGTCATTCTTGAGTTAGATTGCTCAACCATCCCCCAGCCAGTGAATGAGAGGCTCCCTGAAGCCCCAGCCCACTGCTGTCCTTGCCTTAGGGTCCCCTAGATGGACAACAACTTTGTTTTCTCTGTCCTCACTGAGAATGAGTTGTCCCAAAGGTTCTAAGTCACTGTTGTTCAACTTCCTGGCCTGGGCATTCTACAGCCCTGTCTTTCCTTATGTCACATTTAGGTTATCCAGTCTGAATGTCTACTCCAGAGCCTCTCATCTGCCAACAGTGCAGAAAGGAAAAAAGTCTTTGTGTTGGCCCTGCTAGTCAGGCACTTTTGGTCCCACATGCCCCTTCATCCTTGCCTTGGCTTTTATCCCGTCAAGAGCAGATCTGATTGGTTTTTTACCCATGACAACCCTTCCCTAGTGGCTGAGGAGGTTTGCTGGGTGACGTCTGGGTCCTGTCCTCCTGTTCCTCTGAAGAATGTGGCTGTCATGAGTAAACAACAATTGCCATTTGTTTTTCCAGTTCATGGGTTTGGGGTTACTGCAGTTTAGAGGGACACAGAGATGTTCACAGAGCCCTGGTTTAGAGTCATGATTGGTGCCATTGCTTTGCTGTCTCAAGCATGCGCTACACACAGAGGCCTGGCATGGGACCAAACAATGGAGATTCTGGCCCCACTATCCTGGACACCTGTACAGGGTAAAGTTCAGCTTAAGAGAGTGGCAGTTGAGTGTCCTCCTGGCTCAGCTCTGAGTGACTTCACTGCTGGAGACTCAACTCCAGTCCCGGGCCAAAGAACAGAGCAGGCGAGCAATCGCTGCTGTGACTGCCAGCAGAACAGAAAGGGGAGTGAATGAAGGACGTGGACATTTCTGAGTGCCTAACTCAGGATCTCATTTTGGTCTCACATGTCCGCATGAAGCCGCAGAGAGTCAACATCTTGAAAAGAAGGAAATGGGGCCCCAAAGAGTGAGGCCCTTGTTTGAAGACACACAGCTGGCAGAAACCACCACACTGGCTAGTTCTGAATCTCACTCACGTCTCTCAGCTTATATTCCAGGGCTACACCTGGAACCTAGAAGCAGGTGATAGATACCAGACAGACGAGCCGAACCCACACAGCAGGTCCAGTGAGCTCAGCACCCTCTGTGATTCTGGGCCTATGGCTCCAGTTCTTAGATTCTGCTTGTGAGTCTGTCAGAGGAATCAGAAGTGCAGAGGATCTGGTGGAGCAGATGGAACTGTGGGGCAGGCCTGGGGAGGGGGTGGGGTCAGAGAAGCTGCTCTTTCCTCTCCTCACCAACAGAAAGCAGCAGATTGTAGAATATATCTGGCCTTGAATCTGCAGCAGGGCCCAGTGTTCATCCATGCACTGGCTAGTTTGACACAAGCTAGAACTATTTGGAAAGAGAGAACTTCAACTGAGAACTTCCTCAGCCCCCATTGGCCTGTGGGCAAGCTTGTGGGGCATTTTCTTGATTAATGAGTGATGTGGGTGGGCCCAGCTTAGTAGGGGCAGTGCCAACCTTGGGTAAGTGGTCCTAAGTGCTATAAGATGGCAGGCTGAACTAGTCATGAGGAGTAAGCCAGCAAGTAGGGTTGCTTATGGCCTCTACTTCAGTTCCTGCCTCCAGGTTCCTGCCTTGAGTTCCTGTTCTGACTTCCCTCAATGATAGATTTATAAGCTGCAAGACACAATAAACCCATTTTCTCTCCAAGTTGCTTTTGGTCATGGTGTTTATCACAGCGATGGAAACCTAACTATGGCAGCCAGCTGCTTTGTTGTGTGACCTGGGTGAGCTTTTACTTTTGTGGGTCTTACTTTCTTCATCCACTCGGGGAGAATAACCCCAACTCAGGAACATCCAAGTCTTGTGGGATCTCAGATTTAAATCCCTTAGCACATTTAGCTAAGCTTGAGTCTGTCTCTAGCCTGTTGTGTTTTATATACGTTTCCTTCAAAGCCCTTTTAGACTCGGGCTATGAAGCAGCAGAGATACAGAACAATAAGAATGATGTGTAATTTAAACAAAAACAAAAACAAAAACAAAACCCAAAACTTCCTAGAATTGCAGTTAGAATGATTTCCATTCACTTTACTAACCATTACACCTCTATGTGAAGGCTCTTTAGGCACAGAAAGCCCTATCCTCATGAAGGTTGTCTACAAGGAGTCCTTAGCCTTGACTGTATGAGTGAGCATGTCCTGTCCCCTCACTTGAGTTATGATATGTACTGATCAGGACTGGCTCTCCTAAGAACACAAACAAGGAAGACCCAAGGTGTGTCTAGAGGGTCCTGGAAGGCAGCTTTTGGGTCATAACATATGTCGAATGTCCTTTTCATGCTCCTGTGTTGATGATATTCGGCATAAAGATAAGAGGCAGTGTATACATATTCATTCTCAGGAGCAATGATTTAGGGGCTGTACCATCAGGACCAAGTTTTCTCATTGAAGTTTGCATTCTGGCTCTGCTGGTCCTGATCTTATCAGTAGCTCTACGTGCTTCCTGGCCTGGTCTCAGTTTGTTTTTCTGGATGTTTCCTGCTGTCTTCTCCTGTCCACTTTCTCCCTCCCCACAGCCAGGCTCCTGCCTGCCTCTCCCAGACCCGCTCCTTCACTCCCTGTTTGCTCAGATGGAGCTCCCAGATTACTTGTTTATCTTTCTCTTCCCCCTGATACAGTCCCAGTTGCCTCCAATCTTGTCCTCAAAGCCCAGCCTGTGTTCCAAACCCATTCCTCAGGACACAGACTGCATGCATTTGAATCCTTGTTTCTACTTCTGAGCTGTCTTGTAACGTAGGTCACACTGTGTTGCACATTGTATTTAGTACAGATTTAATTCCAACTCAATTCAGGAAAACTTCCAAGTTCTGGAGTTGGTGAGAAATTTCTGCAGAGAAATGTCTTTCCACTTGAAATTGGAAATGATTGGTTTATTGGGATTAAAAATGTTGGCTACAGTTTGGAAGTCTAGATTTCTTAAAAAATTTAGCTGAACAAATGTAGTGGAATACTATGCAACCATTTGCCTTGCTGCAGAAACACATTTATTGCTAAAAACCATGTTCATAATTTACTGACAAGTGAAAAAGAAGGTTCTAAGGGCTGAGGAAATAACTGAGCAGGTAAAAGCACTTGCTGTTCCAGCCTGATGGCCTGAACTGGATTCCTGGAACCCATGGTGGGAGAATAGAACTGACTTCTAAAAGTTGTTCTCTGACCTCCCACATGCACACAATGGCACACATTTACTATGCCCTAATTGCCCCCAACAATTAAAATAAATAAATAATTAAAATTATTTGATAATGATTTTTTAAAATGTTTACAGGGCTGGAGAGATGGCTGAGTGGTTTAAAGCACTGGCTGCTCTTCCAGAGGACGCAGGCTTTATTTCCAGCATCCCTGTAGTGGCTCACAACCATTGGTAACCTCAATTCCAGGATGTCTAACACTCTCCTCTGGCCTTTCTGGCATCAGGCATGTAAGTGGGGTATGGAGGGTCCCTGTGGGCCATCTGAAAAAAGACAAGAAAGAAAATGGGTTCAGCCTGATTTTGGTACCAGTGATAGGCCAGGACTTTTTGCCATATTTAAGCATGGTACAATTTTGGGAAAAAGTTTTCAGATAACAATTAACTCAGCCCCGTAAGTACAACAAAGCTTAAGACATGTTTACATTCAAGCTCTTTGCAAAGTACACAGTGCTTCAACTGTAAGATGGGTCCTTGTTGACTTAGAAATGATGCTTTAAATAAGGGAGAATGACTGAGGTAAACATATCCCTGTGGGAGTCAGGATTTGGCCTGGCCCTGGGATACCACAGAAGTCACTGAGGCTGTTGTACAGTACAAATGACATCTCTCACATGGATACATTTTATTGCCTCAAAGTAATGCTCAAGGTTTTAGAGGGAAAGGGTCTGGGGTAAGTAAACACAAATTCTGGAGGATATGGGCAGAGCCTGGCTCACCAGACAGCAAAGGATCACCAGCTTGTAAACTACATCCATTCCCAGCATTCTAGGAGAAGGACAGGTTAAACATCTCCTTCCTTTGAAGGATTTCTGTGAGTTTAACATTCTTGGCTTCTCCAGTGCTTATCGCCATACACAGGACTTTCTGCCTTCTACAGTGATGCACTCACATATATGCAGACAAAACACCCATATGCATAAAATAAAACAAGAGCAAGTTATTAAGTTGAATGTACCATATATTCCTTCCATTGTGTGATATATTGCTGAGTACAGTGGTAAGTGATTGTGGGTTAGTCCCCTTTTCTGCTTCAGGTAATTTGGGAGCACCTAAGCATATCTGCAGGGCCAGGGCTAATACAGGAGGGATGGGAGGTTACAGAGGAGATTATAAAGTCCCTCCAATCTGATTTAATTTGCAAAGGATTTAGTGAAAAATGTTCCAGAAACAGAACAGAGTTCCCATGGACCTGATACAGACCCTAGAGATCCCTTCAGTCCCAGGATAAGAATGCTGTGTCAAACCTGGGACTCACTGGAAGAGCAAGGCAGGGATGGAATTTTTCCTATGAGGTGACTAGAACATCCACATGGCCTAAGGAAGTATCAGTGGTTGGACGTCAAGGGAGACAAAGCAGACACATTCCAAGGCATCAAGGGTGTTCAGGCAGCTGGTCATGAAGCAGTGGGAGACATGGCAGCTGGATGGCTGGCATGTGTGGGCACCATGAGATGTGTCTGCAAACATCACAGCTAGCAGAGTGCTGATCCAGGGGAGGCAAGAAGGAAATTCGGTTCAACACAATTTGGTAGCCAGTGTTTGTTCAAACTTTGAGAGTCTGACAATAGGTAGTTTATTTTACACATGCTTAAGTACCACATAATTTGGAAAAAATTGCCTGGGGATTATTAACTCAGTCCTGTGTGCATAATAAAGCTTAAGACATGACTGCATCAAAACTCATTGTAAAATGCATGTGACATCTTCCATAAAGATGGGTTCTGTAGATTGATTACATGTGACATCTTAAGGGTCTGGGGGAGGATCTGGTGTGGCCTCTGTCATACAGATAGCACAAATGTCACCAGGCTATTAACCACCTCCACACCCAGTCTTCTGGGCAGAAAACAGGGTTTCCATCTCCTTTGGAAGAGACAACCCTGTGTGTTTAACCTTCCCGGTTACCCTACCGCTTATCTGTGAGCACAAGGACCTCTGTGCCTCCTACAATGGGGGCAACACCCATGAGGAACAGTAAGAGGTGACCTGGTGAGCTGGAGCCAAGCAGTGACAGATGCACTTGCTGGAAAAATAGACTTAAAACAATCAGCTGTGACTGCTCCGGGTCGTAGGCGAGTGCTTTCTTTTTTTTTTTTTTTTTTGGTTGCTCTGTGTTTTCTGATTTCTGCAGAAAGAGCATGTGTTGCTCTTATAATAAGAACAAAACCCAATAAAAGATGTTTTTCAAAAATTAAAATTGCAGGGCCCATGTTGCCTGGAAACATGCTTAGGAGAACAGCCAATTTTCAACTAAATGGTCACCAAAGTACAGAATGTTACAGCAGAGTGGGTACCAGTCTCGTCAGCCCCTCTTCGGGCTTGGCCCTGTGTCAGCTGGCTCGATGCCTGGCGGTGGCTGCTGACTCACTTGCATTTACACCATCACAAGCTGCTTTAACGGACACCCAAGAAGTGGCCCTTCTTCTTTCCTGAGTTTGGCCTGACCAACAAAGAGAGTGAAGGGTAGCAGGAGGCTGGTGAAAGCCATGAGGCCACGGTCTTGGTGTTCTCTGTGCAGTGATCAGGCTTGGTGGCCGATACTATTATCTTCCAGGTTCTAACATGACCCTGACAAGGCAGGTTCTAGATTAAAGGCCTCCCTTCATCTGTCCCTGCCTTTTCCCACCCTTAATTCCTCAGGTACCACTTCCCCTCTTATTCTATCCAGCAACATTGGTCTTTTTGTTTCCTAACATGCTGAGCTCATTGCTACTCCTGGGCCATTCATGTGCTGTTTCCTCCTCGAGAGTCTTGTCCTGGTCTCTTTTCTGGGGTGTGTATGGAGTGGTGGGTGGTGTTTCCTCTTCATTGTTAAACCTCAGTTGAAAGTCATCTCCACATAGATGCTCATCCTGGGTGCTAGCAGGCATGCTCCACCACGCTTCTCTGGAGTAGAGGACAGCATTGACAGTGACCATCTTAGACTTCGTGAAACACAGACTGTTGCACATCTTTTTCTTTACAAATTTCACACACATTCTTAGGTCATAGCTCCATGCAGACAGATTATGGTCAGAATTTGGACCCCAGGATTAATTTTACTATCCCTTATTCTGATTGGCTCACCCTGTCTTTTCTGCTTCACAATTTATAACTATCTGGAGTTGACTTATACATTTATTAACAAGACTGTGGGATCTGGCACATTTTCTGTCTCATATTTCTGATATAGTGACTGGAATATAGTAGGCCCTCAATATATATTTTTTTCTGGATGAACAATGAATAATGAATGAATAGATTTTTAGAGGCAAGGAACCTGAATCTGATCCATAATAGGTTTTTTGTACTCTGATAATAGGTTTCTCTGCCAACACAGTAAACCAGAGTAAGCTGAATTGAAAAAGTAGAACAGGTTTATTTGAACAAAGCAACTCCTGGGTGGGCTCTTGATCCCAGAGATCGAGGCCAGAGAAACCACACACCTGAACTAAACAAAGGAGGTTATATAGCTTGTAGGTGAGGGGTCATGTTGTGTCCCACACAAGCTAAGGTTGTGACCAAGTATGATGTGGTGGTATTATGTTCCCCAACATATTGTGCACCCTAATAAATTTATCTGGGATCAGAGAACAGACAGCCACTAGATACAGAACCAAAAATGGTGGCTAGAAAATGGGTCAGAGCAAGCCATAGCAGAAGCTGGGCGGTGGTGGTGCACACCTTTAATCCCAGCAGTTGGGAGGCAGAGCCAGGTGGATCTCTGTGAGTTCAAGGCCACATTGGAAACAGCCAATAATGGTGACTCAGACCTTTAATCCCAGGGAGTGATGGTAGAAAACAGAAAGGTATATAAGGTGTGAGGACCAGAAACTAGAAGTATTTAGCTGGTTAAGCTTTAGGCTTTGAGCAGCAGTTCAGCTGAGATTTATTCTGGATGAAGATACAGAAGCTTCCAGTCTGAGGAAAACAGGGTCAGTGGAGAAACTGGCGAGGTGAGGTAACTGTGGCTTGATCTGCTTCTCTGATCTTCCAGCATTCACCCCAATAACTGGCCTCAGTTTAATCTTATTAATAAGACATTTTAAGATTCATGCTACAGTATGGTCAAAAGCTGGAATGCTTAGGCGGGGGCTTCCGGCTGCTGGCAACTTCAGGGGAGGAGCTCTGTATCGTCAAGAATGTGAAACTGGGCTTTTGGGTGCCTTCCCTTTGTTTGGAGATTCTCAGAGTGGGGTTTGGATTAACAGGAATGGGGCTTCTCAGACTGTGCAGGAGCTGTAGGAGCAAGCTGAAGTTTCCAACTGAACAATCCAGGCATGCTATTTAGTGCCGTTGTAAGTGAGGCAAATCTTTTAACATTCTAATTCTTTTTTTCTCCTTTTTTTATTTATTATATTTGTGTTGTAATTTTACACATCAGCCATGGGTTCCCCTGTCCTCCCCCCTCCCGCCCCCACCCCCACCTTTCCCCCAACCCCTCCCCTCCATTCCCATCTTCTCTAGGGCCAAGACTCCCCTGGGGATTCAATTCAACCTGGTGGATTCAGTACAGGCAGGTCCAGTCCCCTCCTTCCAGGCTGAGCAAAGTGTCCCTGTGTAAGCCCAAGGTTCTAAGTAGCCAGCTCATGCGCTAAGGACAGGTCCTGGTCCCACAGCCTGGATGCCTCCCAAACAGATCAAGCTATTCAATTGTCTCACTTATCCAGAGGGCCTGATCCAGCTTGGGGCTCCACAGCTTTTGGTTCATAATTCATGTGTTTCCATTAGTTTGGCTATTTGTCCCTGTGCTTTTCCAGTCTTGGTCTCAACAATTCACACTCTTACAGTCCCCCCTCTTTCTCGACAATTGGACTCCTGGAGCTCCATCTGGGGCCTGGTCAAGGATCTCTGCATCCACTTCCATCAGTTATTGGACGAGAGTTCCAGCTGGATCAAGAACAGAAAGGGAGAACAAGGAATAACAGACCATGATAAATGAAGACCACATGACAACAGGAAGAAGCAAAGTGCTAGAGAGAGGTCTCCAGAAATCCACAATGATACATCCTCTGTAGACTGCTGGCAATGGTCGAGAGAAAGCCTGATCTGACCTGGTGATCAGATGGCCAAACACCCTAACATTCTAATTCTTAATGGGATTACTGGTAAAATGAAGATTAAAAATACACCTTTGAGGACTGTGAGAAGACACCTGTAAGGGACCAGCCAGGAGGTAGCCCAACAATCCCCCTTCTGCTTAACCCCTTAGCATGCTTTCCTCAGCAGAGACAGACAACATCTTCCACCCACTCCCACTTCTCCCTAGCCTGTACAGTCCCTGCTTCCTTGTCCCTCTATGGCCCTACCCTCTCCAAGTTCCCAGAATGATATCTGCGGCAGAGCCTACTCAAGTATTACAAACATCCTGGAGTAACTAGCAGAGTTTATATCAAAGACTGCTGTATGTAACTGGAATGGAAGCCATGTTGTAATTGATGGAAGCTGAGGGGGCTGAGTTATCCCTATGAGAAGGTGTACAGAGTTTCTAGGACATAGAACCCACTTTTATCTTGCCTTTCCAGCCTGGCACTCTCTAAGGGATAGCACTGACATAGGCAGGTGGCCTGGGGCTTGGGGTTGCAGTGTGGGGTGTGCCCTCAGTGGCTTTGACCTACTCTGAAAAATGTGGCTGCCACATGTGCAGTGCAATCTTGGTCACTTGCCTTTTGAAGAAACTATCTATAGACGTTTTTTTATGCTTCATTATTTTTTTTTTCTGTATTTTTTTCCCTCCTGCCTACGGACTCCAGTTCTCAGGTGATGTTGATACCCTTCAGCCTAAAGAACATCTAGCATTTCCTGTAGTAGATCTACTGGCATAAGAGCCTATCAGCTTGAACTTAACAAACATGTCTTTGTTTTATGTTGGTTTTGAAGACTATTATTGTCTGATATAGGATTTTTTATGAGTGTGATAGATTTTTTTTCTTAGCCCGTTGAAATGTTTTTCCATTCTCTTCCTGACTCCAGCATTTCTCATGAGAAGTCAGTAGTGATTCTTGTCATGGCTTCCTTTGGCAGATGGCCCCTACATGATAGTTTTACCTACAAGTTTTCACAACTCTTCTTTGAGACACTCTGACACTGAACTTGTGATCCTCCTGCCTTGGTTTCCCAAGTGTACTCATAGTACAAGTGTCTGCTGAGCTGTCTTTCTAAACTTTGTGATGGTAGGAAAATACCATGTATTCAGTAGAAATCTACTTTGCATTTTGAATGCTGATCTTTTCCTGGCCTAGCAGTGTGTGGTAGAATATTTTTTTGTGATTCTGGACAACAGCAATGAACAATGTTTTTAACTTATGATGGGTTTGTAAAGATGTGACCCCATAGGAAGCCAAGGGGCATCTGTATAAAACATACTTTTGTTTTCAGATTATTTTCAAGAGTTTATGATTTTTATAGTTTAATCCTAACATAGGCAGATGTAGTTTTCTTTGTGTTTATTCTATGTGGCATTCACTGAGTATTTTAAGTCTATAAATGTATGGCTTTCTAAATACAGAAATATTCTAGCCATTATTATTTTAAATGTTTCTTCTCAATTTCCATTATTTTCTCCTGAAATTCCTAGCACATGCAGTTTGACTGATGTGGCCCTGAAGATTCTTGAGTGGTTCTTATGTTTCTTTAATAAACTTTTTACTTTCTTTCCTTCAGATTTCTATTGTTTTATCTTTAAAATCATTACAGTCCTTGGGCTGGAAAGATGGCTCAGGGGTTACGAACACTTATTGTTCTTCCAGAGGACCTGGGTTCCAATCTCAGCACCCACATGGTGGCTCACAATCACATATGTAACTACAATTCTCTCTTTTGGCCTTTGAGGGCACTACACGCAGGGGCGCACAGACATACATGCAGACAAAACAACTATACACATGAAATAAAGAATTGATTGATGGAAAAAGATTTACAATCCTGCCTCCAAATCTGTTAAATTGATCATTTAAGTTTTAGTGTTTTACTTATTGTACTTTTCAGACCTAGATTTTTTTTTCTTTAAAAATGGTTTCAACATCTCCACTGAGCTCTCCATTTACTAACTTTTCTTTTGAGACAGGGTCTCTCACTGGACCTGGGGCTCACTGATTCTGCTAGATCCATCCAGCAAGGATGAATATTTCTAACTCCCAAGAGTGCTGGAGTTACAGGTGCATGCCACCATGCCTTTTATGTGAGTGCTTGAGGTCCAAACTCCCTTTTCCTCATGTTTGTGTGGTAACTACTTTACTGACTGATCCATCTTCCCAGATGCCTTTATTTACTCATTAAAAACACAGTTCCTTAATTATTTGAAAGATGTAAACATTCCTTTAAAGAATTTGCTAAATCCAATATTTTGGGTATCTTGGGATTGGTCTTTGATAAGAGTCACATTTTTCTATTTTTTGCATATCTAATAACTTTTTATTGTGAACTAGATATTGCTGTTGCTATATATATAGAGAGAGACCTTGAATTCTATTATCTTCTTTTGAAAATGTTAATTTCTTTTTTTTAGGTTTCTTGTTTTTATTTATTAAAATTTTTTTCATTTTACATATCAACCCAAGTTCCCCCTCCCTTCCCTTCTCCTGCCTCCTCACCTCCCTCCCACTCTATGCCCATCCACTCCTCAGAGTGGGTGAGGCCTCCCATGGTTGTCAACAAAGTCTGGCATACCAAGTTGAAGGAGAGCCTAGCCCCTCCCCATTGTATCAAGGCTGAGCAAGGTATCCCACCACAGGGAATGGGTTCCAAAAAGTCAGTTCATGCACCTGGGATAAGTCCTGGCCCTGCTGCTAGTGACCCCACTAACAGATCAAGCCACACAACTGTCACCCATATTCAGTGGGCCTAGTTTAGTCCCATGCAGTCCAGAGTCAGTGAGCTCCAATTAGCACTGGTCAGCTGTCTCTGTGGGTTTCCCCATCATGATCTTGATCCCTTCTTCTTCTTCTTCTTCTTCTTCTTCTTCTTCTTCTTCTTCTTCTTCTTCTTCTTCTTCTTCTTCTTCTTCTTCTTCTTCTTCTTCTTCTTCTTCTTCTTCTTCTTCTTCTTCTTCTCCTCCTCCTCCTCCCCTCCCCCCCCCCCTCCCCCTCCCCCTCCCCCTCCCCCCTCCCCCTCCTTCTTCTTCTTCTTCTTCTTCTTCTTCTTCTTCTTCTTCTTCTTCTTCTTCTTCTTTCTTCTTCTTTTTGAATGCAGAATGCCATTTATTGAAGGAGGGAGGAGGTCTTAATTACAGGCTTACAGCACAATGGGAGAACCCCAGAGGGCAGTTCACTTCTGATTTTTTTTGAAAATGTTAATTTTATTATATAATAGAAGTAGATAATTATGAGCTTAACACCTTGAGGTTTTAGTCTCATTTTCATGCAGTCATAGGCAGGATCTGTGGAGTGCCCAGTGTCTTTCTGTGTCCTTCTAACTTAATGAGTTCATCCTACACCATGTTCCATGTGGATCTTATGAAGAATTTGTTTGGAGTGATCTAAAGCTGGGCTATACAATATGGTAGCCATATGTAGCTATTAAACTTTAAATTTATATTGTGTAAAATGAAGTAAATTAACAAGTCATTTCCTTAGTTGCATTATCCATAATTCAAGTGCTCAATAGCCACACGTGCTTATCACTTTGGACAGTGCAAATGACCTTAGTATCACTGTAAAGAGTTAGATTGAATGGTGCTTATCACCAGAATGTCCTACGCTGGACTTGGTGGTGCATGCCTGGAATTGCAGGACTTGGCCGGCAGAAGTAGGAGAATTGCTGTAAATCTGAGAATGAATTGGCCTACAAAGCAAGTTCCATGCTGGTCTTGGTTCTATGGTGAGACCTTCTCTCCCCAACCACCCCCAAATAGAGTTGTAATAGTATATGCCTATAACCTTAGTATTTGAGAGGCAAGACAAGAGGATAAAGAGTTCAAGGTCAGATTGAGCCACAGATCAAGTTTGAAGTTAGTCATGAGACCCAGTCTCAAAACCAAACTAAATCAACCATTCCACACAAAATCAAAACAGAACAGGAGAGTCCCTCTTACTCCCGAGTGTGGAACTTACTCTTAAGCTGTCACTACCTTGGTGTCTTGGCTGAGGGCCTGGGGACATAAGTAAGAATTGTCCATGCTGCCTGGCCTGTGTTTCCGCTGACCTCTTGCATCGCTCGATTTCCAGTTCTTTCTACACTGTTCTCTACTTGTAGCTGCTCCATGGCAAGCCTGTGTGTACTCTTTCTAAGCATGAATAATGGAATGCTTTGCTAAGGACCACACTGGGCACCACAGAACAGACTTCTGGGGCTCTCTCTGTGTAATTCACTTCTCCCCAAGGCTGTGATCCAAGATTCCAGCTCTTCCAGCTGTGTCCCTGCCCTCATCATGGTGCCACATCTGTTCCCTCTGCAGCACAAAGGAGTTAGTTCCAAACAAGGAGCTGGGCAACTGTGGGACTCAACTCTGGTCAAGGGTCTAGATTTGTGGGGCTGGAAAGATGGCTAAGGGGTTAAGAGCTTTTCCAGAGGACCCAGATTCCAGTCCCAGAATCTCCATGGTGGCTCACAGGGGATCCAATGCCCTCTTCTGGCCTCTGTAGGCATCAGGCAGGCATGTGGTACACAGACATACATGAATGCACAATACCCATATGCATAAAATAAAAATAAATAAATCTTAAAAAAAGAAATAAGGATCTAGACTTATGTTGCCTGCTGGCCAATACTAGAAAAACTATTGCCCATCATATTTTGCCAAGTTTCACATTTGCTTTGCTTTGTTTAATGCTGGGAGTTCACACCAGTGGTCCACCATAGCCTGAAGTAGAATCCTAATTAATTGGCAAACTGTTTAAAATAATGAATCATGAGCTTGTGCTTTGCAGGACTGTGGCCTTAGCTTAGTGGAGAGCACATGCAGAGCATGTGTGAGGCCCTGGGTCCATCCTCAGCACCAAAATCAGCAGCAAGATAAAAAGTCCTTTTCTATAGGCTTTTCTTGTTGACAGCTCACCTTGATCAGTGACCCACGCTGTAAGGCTTTGCTGGTTCCTCTTCCCTTTCTCTCTCCATCTTCTTTCCTTTGGTCTTGTTCTCTCTCACAGAGAATCTCTGGGAACCTCTGATTTTTTTTCCCCTGCATCACACAGAAGACCTGGTCTAAAATATCTATATCCAAAGTCACAATTTTTTTTTTCCCTGAAATCCTTTTCCTCTTTAGCAGGACTTGTCCCCTTTAGAAGACAGTTGCAGTTACAGGAAGCCTTTTTCCTCTTCTAATGTTTATAGTCATTGTTGTCTTATCGGCCAAATCATGTCTCATACCTTGACTTCTCTCAAAACTATTCTCTTCCAGTGGCCAGAAGCAATTTTATCAAACTGATCGCTCTCCTTTGGAAGTGCCAAAGCTTGGCCAGAGGGCCTCATGCATGCTAAGCAAGCTATCACAGAGCTACGTCCTCAGCCCTCGCTCACTCTCTTAGTGATTTTCCATGGCATATAAGGGGTAAGGTTTCCTTTGACTGACACAGAAGTCCTTCCGTGATTTGTTACTGTGTTTTTGGGTCTATCTCATGTTAATCTGTGTCTGCCATTGTTCCATCAGAACTGATGGTCGTGACTTTCCAAACAACCACACCAGCAAGTCTCCTCCCTCTTGCCTTTTCTAAGTAGTGTTTCCTTGGTCTGGAGTGCATCTTGCCCACTCCCAACATTCTGGTCTGTACCTGATTGCTCCAGTTCTTTCTTCAGGACTCAGTGTGGACATACTTTCCTTTCTGAAGGATTCCCCGGCTCGAATCTTTCCTAATTGGACCAGGATATCCTGGCTGATCTGTCTTCTGCTGAATTCCCCACTTAGATTAGGCAGATGGACTGCCCAGTTGGTTTCACCTGGCATGTAGCACATGCCAATTCCCAATTTTTCACCCACCCAATGAATACTTTTAGAGCGCACAGTATGTGCAAGGCCTTGTTGCTGAAGCACTGCTCTTTGGGAGTTTGTATTCTGGTGAGAGAAGCTGAAACATACAATACGAGGTAGAAAGTGGTGCATGTAGAAAACCAGAGCAGGGAATGGCCATATGTGGGCCATGAGCAGAGGGCTTCTCTAGTGTGGGGACAGTGCAGTGTAGAATCAAGGAAGGAACCCTGCAGGTAGCTGGGCAGTGGGGAGAGGTGGGCAGAAGAACAAAGAATCTGGGGACTTTCTAGGTGTGCTCTGGAAACATCAAGTAGCTGCCCTCCCCGAAACATGGCATGCACAGTGGGAAGAATTATGTATACTATCTCTTCCTTATTCTCACTTTCCCACTGGGAAGCTGAGGTTCAAAGCAGTTCTGGATGAGGTTCTGCAAAGCCACACAATGCTAAAGCCAGTTTTTGAGGTGGGCCTGTGTGACTCATATCCCAGCCCTTCCCCATCTCATCATTTTGGCTGGTGGAGTGGAGGGTAGGAGGAAAGCTTGGATGTGTGTGCCCTGTGCAGGAGCTACCAACCCCACCCATGGCGTCAGATGAACCTACTTCAAGAATAAAGGTGCCTCCTGGCAGGTATGACATGCTTTCGGCAAAGCTGTTTCTTCAGGCAGAGGTAGGGAGCACCTGTGTGGCTGGGAATCTTGACTTTTCTCACCTCACACACAGGAGTTGCATTTTATTTTTTCCATTTTTAGAAAATAAAAAAGCAAAGAGAGGGTAAAAAGCTGAGTCCCAGTTGCCAAGTCTGTTAACGACATGCATAATGGCGTGTTAACACGGGCGATTATTGAGCTGGACGGCACCCAGCTTCCTGCCAAAACTAACCTTCCTGTTCGGTGACCTGGGGAAGCTTCAGCCCAGATGGGACTGGGTGAAGAGGGTGGATTGCAGCCTTCCACAGTCTGCAAGCAATTAAACACCCTAGTGGTTGGTGTTGCTGACCTCCCTGGGACTCTGGAGGGGAGGACTGGGCCCCAGGTCTCCTAGACACTCTCCACAGATCTCAGGGCAGCCTCTGTCTGCTTGTGAATGTATCTTCCCAATGAGTTTGGCTCTTTGATGCTGGGCCTGGTTCTGGAAGGCCATGGGAGAGCTTTGGGCCCTTGTGCATGCTGGGAGGGAGCCTTCTGTAGAGCACAGCCAGGGTGACACACATCTGTACCAGGAGGTCAGGGCAGGATCTAGGCGGCATGTGCTCTATGAGCCGTGATGTTTCCGGTGTGACCTGAATCACTGTTTCTCACTGAACAATGGCAGAAGGACTTCTCTCACATGGTGTTAGGAGAAGAAATCAAACACTAGTCACAGGCCCTTAGCACACGAGCAGTCCTGAGCCCACTTTGTCTTCCTTTTACCCCCACTTCCTCTACACCCTTCCTCCTACACTCCCCATCTGTCTTTCTTTGTTTTTGTTTGGTTGAGAGAGAGAGGGTGTTGTATTCCAGGCTGGGTGCTAACTAGCTGTCTCTGAGGGTGATCTTGAACTCTGATCCCATGTCCATCTTCCAAGGGCTGTGATGAAAGGTGTATACCACCACACATGGTTTATGAAGGGATGGGGATTGAACCCATGGCCCCGAGCCTGCTAAGCAAGTGCTCTATGCTAAGCAAGAGCTCTGCCAACTGAGTCACATCCCTAGCTATTAATTTTTTTCTTTCCTTTTTCCTTCCTTGTTCTCTTTCTTTCTAGAGAAGTCTGTTCTTACCATATGGTGTGAGCCAGTTTTTCTGCTTCACTCAGTTGCAGGGCCAGGCAGGGACCACTGCTTTATCCTGCTGCTTGCACAGTGTAGGTGCTCAATAAATGCTTGGGACTCAAGGGTTGACCTGCAGGAGTCCAGGGGCAGCTTTTGATGCCTGGTTTCTTGGCTCTCTCATCCCTCTTTCCTCTGACTGAGAAATAAAAGGCATACAAGCTCACACACTCCCTTGCTTGCTCTCTCCCTCACTTCCCCAGGCTATAAAAAACATTATATTCTAAAACGAAACAAAGGTAATGGAAACCAGAAATCCCTGTTTTGCAAGAGATCGAAAACATATGTTGAGAATGCAAAGTGATGAATCTGCACAAGCCCACTGGCAATGCTCCCCTCTGCTTCCCCTCTGGTCAGAAGCAGGGGTGTATAGGCCTGCCACACGGCCTACACTGGGGAGCTATCTTGTCCAGGAAGGCCTGGCTGAGCCATGGCCAGACTTTGTCCTTTGAACATCTCCTAGGTGTATGAGGAGACATGGGGTAAGGAACACACAGGATGCTTCTCAATCTTGGAAACATCTCTGGGTTCAGAAACAGAGGCCCAAGGTCTGCTTTGTCTTTATGGTAAGAATGGTCACTGTCACATACTGAGTCTCTTTTGGGAGACATTGGGTCAACACTTATGTTTGCAAGTTGTTTTGAATATTCATTCCACTCGGTAGGCGAGGGAAAGAGGCACACAGTCAGTGAGTGATAGACTCAGAAAACCTCATCTATCAAGACTACCTACCCAAAGAGTGCTCCTGTGTGCATCGGCTCTAAGTGGTCACTGCACAGAGAGTCACTGAGAACAGCTGTGTGTCAGCCACATGGGTAAAATTGAACAAGATAGATAGGGTACCAGCCTTATTATGGGCTGGCACAGATGTAAGAGCTTCTTGTTCAAAGGCATCAAGTCTGGTATAAATGAGTAACTCAAAGCACCGAGAAGGTACCAAAAATCCAAAGAATAAAGACATGACCCAAACCAAGAACTTTAGAACAAGGAGTCACTGGGACATAAAATACTTAGTAAATCATTTAAGAGGAAAAAATAGTTAATAAATGATAAATTCTAGTTTAATTTTTTACCATCAGTGCACAAGTGATGGTAAGTGTGTTTAAGAAAAGGAAATTTAGAATTTTCCTGGTTGTATTGTCTTCAAAAATAGACATGGCATGGAGGTTATGAAGAGGGATCTCAGTATAATAACAATTGAGAAGTTGGGAGTGAGCAGGCAAAGGTGTGGCCCTCTTAGATGCAGAATGAAACACTGAAATTATTAGCCAAAGTAAAAATAAAAAAAATGAATAAATTCTAGATAGTAGGAACCTCTGTGAGTAAGGGACAAGGGCCCAAGGTGCCCAGGGAGGCTCTTCCAAAGAGTGACACTCTTCAGACAAACTTGATGAAACTGTCCAGTCAAGGGAAGGGGTGACACATGAGGACAGAGCCCAGAACGTGGTGTCTGGGGTTTGCTGAAGAGGCTCAAATGATGAGGCTCGTGTAGGTGACCTACTTCATTCTTAGAACAACATACAACTATTGGCCTCCTTTTACAAGCCCCGATCCAGAGGCTAGCTCAAAGGTTTTTCTCAAGTCACACATCTAGAAGTGAATTGAACATTAGTGTCCTTCTCCTGTGCTCACTCTGAAGTGTGGAGTAGTGGCTGCCTAAGGCTCTGCAGCTAGGCCTTTTAGAAAATTCTTTTGTGGCATTGGGAATAGAACTTGGACCTTCATGCAAGCTAGGCAGAAAATCTCAGTCACTGAGCAACATCCTGGTATAGCTTTTTGAAGTAGCTAAGAATGAGAAACATGACCAAGGAAAGAGGCTTTGAGTGTGGGGCTCAAGTTATACCCATCTCAGGGGGCAGCAGAACCCTAGGCAGCTGCTGAAGAATTTTCTGGCAAAGGTCTTCCGTGCTTATAGAAACAATAAATTGAGGATGGTGGTGGGAGACTAACAGAGCTTATCATACTTTCTGACGCTTCCTAGAGACCCAGGGGTCTTGTTCTAAATGGGTGTAAGGTGCTATATTTTTGTAAAAGCTTGAAATAGAAGATCAGATACTGCCTCAATGAGGAAGCCTTCCTTGAACATGTTGAGCCTGGCTCTATGCCTTTTTTGGGGGTCCTCCTACTTGTACCCATTCTCCCCTGCTCATTGCGGGGGAGTTCTTCTTATTTCATCCCAGGCAACTCTTTATTTTGAGAATTATTCTCTTGTCTTTTACCTCCACTTGAATGGGAGCTCTTAGAGGGAAGATCTGGGAGTTCAACTTTGAGTTTGAGCCTAGCCCAGGGTCCTCTGAATGTTGACAGTGAATGACCACTGTGACATCATCTCCATTGGAAAGGAAGTCATAGGCTATGTGGCTGAGTTTGGCTCAAAATGGACGAAAATGAAAATCAGATCAATAGTGGACAACACACAGGCAGGTTCAGAGACCATTCCTGAGTTTCCAGTAGAAAGCCCACCGTATTTCCTTGTTCAAGCTCTTTCAACATCAGACGAGACACTGGGATGTAAAACCCAGGCAGAAGAGGGTCAGAGCTTGAGAGTGTGAGTGTGTTTCCTGAATGGTTCCCATCTGATCCGAGGGTGTTCACACCCCAGACGTGAAATAACATTTAACTACCTCCTGGCATTCTTGGCACAAGAGATAGCAAGAGCAACAACCCAGAGGAAGATAAGAGTGGTTCAAAGGGGGTTACTGGGATAAGACACCAGGCACTCTTGGGAGATGGGATTAGAAGGAGGAGAGGCCAGGAAAACCAGCACCCTACTACCTGTAGACCACAATCCTGTGTCTGGCGTCACCAGACTCTGGAAGAGCAGATAGCCTGTGCACTTCAATGGTCAGTGTGGTTGATGGCGCACAGGGGCTTTGTGCCCATAGAGAGGCTGGAAAGCTGTAGCATGGAAGGAGGGGCAGGGCAGTTCTGCAGACAGGGTGCAAGGAGCCCACTGGACTGGAGATTGGGAACAGGGCTAATGACCAAGAAGGATCTAGTGGGTTCTCCAGGGAGAGGAGGAGCCAAGAGCTGCAGCCTCGGTTTCTTCCCTTAGCATTTGCTGTGGCATGAGGGGTGGGAGGAGGTAGTCTTGGTCTGCAACAGTCTTTGGTCCTGTCTCTGAGAGTGTCTGAGGCCATCATGAGCAGAGCCCAAAGGCCTGGAGGGAGAGCTGCCCTTGCAATGCACAACACCAGCTGTGGCCAGGTGCCTGACCCAGGCAGGCCCTTCCCCTTGCTTTACCAAAGCTGCTCTTGGACTGTGCTGGGGAGGAGAGCTACATGAGGCTTTGACCCTGCCATGTTTGTATTAATTATCTTGCCTATTTCTGAACCCAAGTTTGGAAGTTCAGGTGGAAGGCTACTTCCTCTACCCTTGTAATTTCCCATCTATCTTATCTCCTTGTACCTTTTTAATCATGTGAACTCCAAAGGACCCAAACTATGTCATATTTACATTTGTGTGATTGGTTATGAGCTGGATCTCTCCTGAGCTGAGAAACAATGAAAAACATCATCTAACACTTTCTGAAACCTTGATCAAACCTGGGGCACATATCTCCATTGTGGGGAGATGGAAGGCAACACAGTCCTTTTCTGGTGTTTTCCAGTCCCTTCCTTTCTTAGCAACCACTTCGTTTGTAACCCCTCTTTAGTGTAACATTTTTGCCTTGGTGTGAGATATGCGTTTCAATTGATAGGTTAGTGTCAATACATTAGTATCAGCCAGTGTTACGGGGTGGGGGGTGCGGGCGGCTCTGAGCTTTTGCACGTGTGTCTTAATTAGGGTTTCTATTGTTATGAAGAGCCTCCATGACTATGACAACTCTTTTAAAGGAAAGTGTTTAATTGGGGCAGCTTACAGTTTCAGAGGCTTTGTCCATTATCATCATGGTGGGACATGGTGCTGCATAGGCAGACATGGTGCTGGAGAAGGAGCTGAAGGAGCTGAGAATTCTGTATCTTGATCCAAAGGCAACAAGAAGTGAACTGAGACACTGGGCAAGGCTTGAGCATATATGAGACCTGAGCTCACCTCCACAGTGACACACTTCCTCCAACAAGGCCACACCCACTCCCAACAAAGCCACACCTCCTAATAGTGCCACTCCCTGTGAGCTTATGGGGGGCCAATTACACTCAAACTACCACAGCATATAAAATGACATGCCATCACTATGACAGTATATAGCATACAGAAGAGTTTCATTGTCCTGTGAATCCTACATGCCCCATCTATTCCTCTGTGAGAATGGTAACTACTGGATATTTATTTTTATCATTTCCATACTTTTCTTCCCCACCCCTAGAATACCACTTAGAGTCATACAATGCACAGCCATTTCAGAGTGGCCTCTTACATCTATCATCATCCATTTAAGGTCCCTTCTTACAGTTTCATGGCCCAGTTACTCATTTCTTTTCATCCTGGAATACTATGCTGCTGTATGGATGTACCACGGTTTATCCTCTCACCCACTGAAGGGCGTCTTGGTTGCTCCCAAGTTGTAGTACTCAATAGCAGCTGCTCGAAGAGGCCATGAGCAGGTTGGTGTGAGCATAGTTTTCAGCTGGTTTGGGTAAACACATAGGTGCATAACTGACACGTCATGGTAAGACTAGATTTAGCTTTGTAAGAAGCTAAAGTGTCCTGACCACAGTCAAAGCCTTTGAAGCTCATGTGCTGGTGTTCAAACCATGCTCTCTTCTCATTGGTTGCACTGCCTTTGGTAAGACATTCATTCCCTTGGCTTCATTTCCTTGTTTGTAGAACATGGATCACGGCAGCACCTGCCTCCCTGGGTTGTTGTGAGAATGAAATTGTGTTATGTATAGAAAGCGCCAAAGCTTAGTGTTGTATCTAAGCCTGGGATGTGTGGATATAACAATGGAGGACACTGAGAAAAAAGACATCGAGGTAAAGTCGTGCTGGATTCAGAACATGCTTTAGAGCAAAGACTGTGTTTTCAGAAGAGGAGACTCACAGAAGCCAGAAGGTCACCATGAGACCAAAGGGGCAAGACCTGGGTGATGTGGCTGTAAGCCTAGGAATGCCAGGCACCACCAAAACTTAGAAGTGGGAATGAATTGTTCCAGAAAGAAGGACTCTTGGTGACATTTCACTTCTGGCTCTGTGAACCATGGCAGAATGAATTTTGGTTGTTTTATGCTACCTAGGAAACCAACACTCACTACACGATGGTCCTGGCACTATCATTGGTTCCAAAGCCTCTTTTTTCCCCTGCAGGCAAAGCTGACTACCCCCTCTCTGATGTCCCCTGGGACCCTACACAGGGTCTGTCCCAGTCTGACACTCGAGTTTAGAGGTGCCTTTGAGACTGTTTTTGGAATGCTTAAAGGATAGGCATCAGCCAGGCCACTTGAGTGTCTGTAGTGCCCAGCCCAGGACTGGCAAAGACACAGCACTTAATAAAGATGGAAGGAGGATCTATGTTTCCAGGTCCCCATTGACACTCAGTTCCTGGATAGTCTCCTGCCTGCATGGCATCCTCCATTATCATGGTCAAATGCAGGACATCTGGTCCTTCTCCTCCACCCCTCCCCCCACAGATGGCAGAATTAGGTGTGAACGAATCAAAAACATAAGGATCCCATTTACTCTCCCTCTGCTTCTTTTTAAGCCATGTGCTTTTAGAATTAATCAGCCAAGCATGACTGAGAGTTTTGACAAACCCAAAGTATTGAGGAAAACATTCGAGATGTTTTGGTGATCTTCAGGGCAAAGGTGGTCGGGCTGTTGGCCCACACATTGGCTCTGGGGGAAATTAGTGAGGGCTCTGAGAAACACAGTCTGCACTGAGCTAAGAAAGGATGGGTGGGCACAGCGCAGGGACTTTGGCTTGGATTCATCTCAGGGTTTGAGTCACCCAGGAAGCAACCTGTGCTGAAGGGGCAGAGAGACAGGGCACTGGGATCTGCCTGGCTTAGACTTGATGTCCTTGGTCCAGAAGACGGCTTAAGTGCTGCACCTCCTGTAACTTGGTGACTACATGAGGCAAACAGAGATTTTTTGTCCTGCTAAATTCTGAGAATCTAGAGGTCAAGGGGCTTATTCTTCAATGTCCATCCTTCTGTGTCCTTGAGAAAACAAGCAAATCACATGCTTCTTATTTAAAATCAATGCCTGCTTTATTTTTTTGAGACATGGATATTGCTAAGCTCCAATTGCTGTCTGAACATCCCATGTGCCCAGTGCAGAAGGTATCTTGACATCACTGAGGTCCATGGGGTCCCTAATAATATCATGGTAATCATGAAGGCCAAGAACAGAAGTGTTCACTGGGCTATAAAAAGGCATGGGCAGCATGTTTCTTAGAGAGTAACTCCTTTGTTGTAGTTAGTTTCTACTGCTGTGAAGAGACACCGTGACCATGGCAACTCCTATAAAGAAAAACATTTTATTGGGTGGCTTAGAGTTCAGAGGTTTAGTCCATTATCATCATGGCGGGAAGCATGCAATACACAGGTAGACATGGTGCTAGAGAGGTAGCCAAGGGTTCTACATCAGGATCTGAAGGCAGTAGGAAGAGAGAGACACTGGGCTTGCCTTGAGCTTTTGAAACCTTAGAGCCCACTCCCCGTGGCACACTTCCTCTAAAAAGACCGTGCCTACTCCAACGAGGCCACACCTCCTAATCCTTGTCAAGTAGTGCCACTCCCTAATGACCAAGCATTCAAATATGTGTGCCTATGAGGGCCATTCCCATTCAAATTACCACAGTCTTCAAAAACGTCATTGCAGTGTTTTAACAGCTTCCCTTTCTTAGAACCCTGGTGCTGCTGCTGAGAGTCAGGCAAGTCCTTTCACAGGAATTTGATAGGGTGAACTTCCTCTATGCATGGGGAAAGCTGAGCTACAGCTGGCTCAAGACCCATAGGAGGGCTAGCTAGCTAGGGAACCAGGAGCCAGGATACCTGTAGGTGTAGGGTGGTGGGATCTGCTCTCCATTTAATGCTTTTTTCTTGGCAAGGGGCTGAGCTGGAGGAGCTGTTGAGACAGTAAGCAGTGGGGTCCAAATAATGCCTCCTTTTGGTGAATGTGGAAAATGAAATCAGAGAGGACTAGTTAGAAGGGGGGAAAATCTACTTATAACCAGCGTTTTAATTTGCTTTTCTGTTGCTGGGATAAAACATGGTCTAAAGCTGAACCGGGGAGGGAAGAGTTTGTTTGGCTGACACTTTCAGGTCACAGCCCATTATTGAGGGAAGTCAGGACAGGAACTGACACAGGAGGGGGATGAAACTGAAGCAGAGACTATAGAAAAATGCTGCTGATTGGCTAGCTCCCTAGCTCCCTCTGGCTCACTCAGCTACCTTCCTTAACCTTCCAGGACCATCAGCACAGGGTCTCACTGCCCACAGTGGGCTAGGCACTCCTCCATCAATTGGCAATTTAACAAAATGTTCCATAGATATTCCCACAGGCCAATCTGATGGAGATGATTCCTCGACCGAGATTCCTTCTTCCCAGGCATGCCTAGATTTGTGTCAATTACTAACCAGTATACCCACATTGGACAGAAAACCACAATTATATATCCTTCCAGTTAGTATCCTGTGCATGGTTATGCACATGTTGTCTATAAACAATTGAATCAGATCCTGGCAAGTTTAAGAACATAAATGTTGTATCCTGAATTCAGCAGAGGGAGACTCCACTTACACATAAAAATTCCAAAAATTTAAACTAAAATTAAGAATGTAATGTCATGCCTTTTGTACTCTGATTTTTTTTTTCCTGGCTATTTGTCCTTCGTCTTTTACATTATATTCTTGGATAGAGTGAAGCTGGATCCCCTATGATACGTTCTCAGTGTATCTGGCATTCATATGTGAGTGTATCATAGTGCAATCAGATGTTACAACATGTCCACACATCACTTTTGTATTTCCTGCTTGACTGTCATGGTAAAGTTGGGGCAATGGCTGCTTGCACCCCATACTGCCATCACTTGCCTCCAGTCCTGCAGCTGACCCAGTCTATGTCTCCGACCTCTAGAGTGCAGCCGAAGCCTGGAGAGCCTGTGACAAAGGCCCTGCTGGATAGATGTATCTAGGCACCTCTGTGAATACCTTCAGTTTTCCTCAGGGGACCCTGCTACCGAGTAAAACCCAAGGAAGAATGCATGGCTAACCTTTTGGAATTCTCTCTGACCCTGGCCCTGAAGTGAGGCCAGGGAATCATATTATAGTTCATCATATAAAATAAAAAGTGAGGGAGACCTTCATAGGCCAGGAGATTCATCAAGCTCTTGCTTGATCTCCCTTAAGAGAAGAACAGAAAGGCACCAAGTGGCCTTGCCGTGACCTTAGGCGGTGTGAATTTCTTTGGCAACTGAGTTCTCATACGGCTTCTTGACCCATGATGGGGATCAACAACAGGAAAGTGTCTTGGGAAGCCATCTACAGGAATCAGTGCCATGTTGCCTGGACAGTAGGGCACTGTTATTTTTGACAGAAACTTGAAGGATATAGATAGTCAGGGAGCTTCAGAGCTCTTCTTCTTGAATTCCTTTCATTTGTCAGCATAAAAGGATTCTTAATTCCATAATGCTTATGATGAGCCTAATTAAGCGGAGATTCCTACAGTGGCCACTGTTTCTGGTGTGCCCTCTTTGGACTGGATCTAAGCAATGCAGCCTCTGCTATGGACCTGAAGCAATGACGCAGACAAAGGTCCCTTTATATGTTCTTATTTGTAACAAACATGAGAGACAGAGGGAATGGTAACATCTACTACCTCGATTTGGGATCTGTAAATTCTTCAAACTTGTGCTATAAGCTATTCTATGGGATATTGGTGGCCTCACCATCTTATAGGGTGGCACACTTGTCCACTAGATTGAGGACATTACATAAGTGAAATCTGGAAATGCCAGATTTCTTAGAAATTTGTCAAGATGCAAAGGGCGAGCTTCACACACTATGAGACTGATCTCTAGTTTCGGTGATCTAGAACAGGCCTGGCCAACTTTTCCTGTAAAAGGCCACATAGGGGATAATTTTAACATAGAGTACGTGGTCTCATTTACTATTACTCAGCTCTGTAGCTGTAGAGAAAAGGCAGCCATAGACAAAATGTAAACCAGCAAGTGTGGCTGTGTTCCAACAACATTTTACTATCCAAAAGGACTTTGGGCAGTTCTTTGTTTGCAGAGCCCTGATCTGGAACATGTCAAACATCTCCTCTAAAGATGGCCAAGTCATTTTTCCTGTGTTTCTGCCCACTAACAAAGTGACATGGTGTTAATGTCTGTCTTAGATTGGGTGTTGTATCCAATTACTACAGACTGTATGTTATTACACAGTGAACATTTAGTTTCCATAGACTAAAAAAGGCTGTAGGTCAGGGAGCAAGGTGCCAGCATGTGGATCTGGGCAAGGGTCCTCTTACAGGCTGATGACTGGCCTTTTCATTGTCTGCCTCCACAGTAGGACAAAAGGTTGAGAGCTGCAGGGTCTTTGGTAAGGGCACCAACCTCAGTTGTGACGGCTCTACTATGGAGCCTTTGGCTAGTTCCTAAGGCCCCACCTTCTTCTAATGTCACCTCTTTGGGAGGCCCAGGGCTTCACCATGTGAATTTAGGAATGGTACAAGAAGTTTATCACAGTGGGTTTTTCAGAAATTCTAAATCTGTTGATGGCACACTTAAGTATGTGTGTGCCAGAGACCTGAGAACCAGGCAGCTTTATAAAATGCCCAGATGAAAGACTTTTAGTCCTCTAAATCACAGTTCAGATGGCTTTTCATTTATTGCCTTTGAACTAGTGCATTTACATAAATGAAGAGTCCATGATATTGAGACAAAAAGCCACCTCTAGAAGAAAGGGCTTACTCTGGCTTAAGGTTCTAAAAGGCTAGAGTCCATCATGGTGGGAAGGGGATGGCCACGGGGGCATGGGGCTGGTTTGGCAATCAGGAAGTAAGAAGGTCCCATTTTATCCACACACAGGAAGCAGATAGAACAGGAAGTGAGGCCAGGGTATAAAACCACAGTGCCATACTTCCTCCAGGTAGGCTTCACCTCCTAAGGGTTCCATAATCTTTCTAAACAGTACCACCAACTGGGACCCAAGCATTCAAATGCATGAAATTATGAGGAGCATTTCTCACCCAGACCTCTATAGACACCATCCTCATATTCCTATCTAATCCTAGTTGGGCATCAGCGTTGCCCTCCTAAGATGATGTGGGAACACTCAGTGACATGAGTATGCTGGTACTTACAAGGACTGCAGATTTAGCTAGCCATGATGAAAGGGTTTAGAGGCTCCAACAAAGAAAAACACCAGCTCCTTTAGTCAACTTTTGACTCAAAATCTGTAAACATTTAGAGGCCTTCTGTGTAGCTAGGGTGGCCCTCTGAAGTTGAGACATAAACTGACCTACAGTAAATGAGAGGGAGGCAGAAAAATGGCCTGAGCAGAGCACTGGTCATTTCTGCTCTTTTCTGTCACCAACAGTGCCTTCCTTCTTCACCCCTGTGGCTGTGGTGGTCCCAGAACTCCACATAGAGCAGCAGTGTCCTTGACCTATGTTTAGAGCTACTCTCTTAGAATCTCCACCACTGTGGGGCACTGACAAGACCTTATTCATCTGGACATGTGATGCCAGTGATCTGGGAAGAGGGAAGCAGAGGGAAGGCAAGCCAATGCAACTCATCTGTATTGAGCTGGCCACTACTCTGGGGGAAGACTGGGGTTTTATCCTGTTGGGACTGCTACAGTATTTTCCCCAAGTGTTCTGTGTCAGAAGTGTTCCCAGTGTGGTGATGTTGAGAGGTGGTGAAACCTTAAGGAGGCAGGGTGTAATGGGAGGTGGTTAGGTTGTCTAGGATGCTGCCCACCAGGACTAATGCTGGTCTCATGGACTAAGTCCTTGAGAGCAGGTTATTATAAAGCAATGCTACCTACCCATGATGCTTGGCACCTTCCTCCATGTGGCTAATTTTATTTTCATTTCTTTGTCATGTTGGAATGAAGCCACAGGGTTGGACCATGCTGTCTGTGTTCTTGAGCTGTCAGAACTGCAAACTAAAGGACATGTTTATAAAATGCTCAGCCTCAGGTATTCTGTTATAGGAACAGAAAGTGAACTAATACAGAGACAGTCTGAAAACTCCGAGTGATGGAAAAGGGAAGCATTTGCCCATTGCCTATGTGTCACGTCGTGGAACACTGTTCCCTCTTATTTATGGATTTGTCTGATCTTTACTATATGGCCTCCTGGAAGTCATATCACAGTATCAGAGAAGTCCCCGTTCAGGAAGTCAAAGACAGGTGGCTCAGCTAAGGTACTATGGAAGGCTAAACCTTGTAGAATCATTGGCTCAATACCAAGTGGAATTGAAGATTGAGTGGGATGACCTGAGATAAACAAACAAGGTGATAATCCACTGCACACTGTGGGCCTTATGAACTTTCCCCTTTAAAGTTATTCTTTCCGCTAACACCCAGTCATCACCTTCACTGGCCAGTCCTAAGTCTCTGGCATATAGAATGTAATACAAAGGCAGTAGGTTGGTTGCCATGACAGTTACTCACTATCACCGTACTTTCCATTCTGTAGCTGACCTTGAAGGATAATGGAATGTCATACTGAAGATTCAGATGGAGAAACAGATGGGAGGAGGTGACCAGTTGCAGGTTTTGGGTGTTTTCCTTCAGTCACTCATGTGATTTCTGAATTGGTGCCAATGGGCAGTGGAACCAAGAGGTAGAGGTTGGATCTTGCCTCTTGTGACTGTACTTCATGATCTTGCTTAGGATGTTTCTAGCTGATTTGTAGCTCTGTGTATCTGTGTAACCCTAGAAAGTATCCAGGCAGGAATGATCCTATCAGAGGAGGGAGAAATTATGTTGAAATGGAAGTCATGGTGGCTCCTCGACCATTTGGGCTCCAGAAGCCAAGAAAGGACAGCTAGTGTGGTCAAGAGACTAGAGGTGTAGAGAAGAGTTTGATGGAGCTCTGGTTATTCCTCTGGTTTATTCATACTGCAGCTTCATGTTTTCAGGCTTACAGGAAGCTCTTATGCCCTTGTGGGAATGGGATCACAAAGGAAGTGAACTGTTCAGCCCTGTCATTAAAGTAGACCTCTGGTAGGTTGTGTATGGGCAAAAGAGCAGAACTACTTTATCACAGAAACTGAATGCCCATGGTGACAGTCACCACTGTGAATCTAGGACCCTTGGGAGAAAAGAGAATCATGCTGTCTTCTTGCTCATTGGAGGAAGGTGTCAGGGACTGAGTAGGACTTGTCAGGGACTGAGCAGGGCAGAGCCAAGATCAAGGACATTATATCTTTTGCATATATAACATTTTTTCTCATCACCAGTAAGCTCTGCCTTCTAGGCTAGGCCTTCCATCTTGCTCTGGCTGTGTGGCCATGTGCTGAAGGACATATGGCCAGCTGCTGGGCACTGATTCTATTTGAGAGCTTGTAAAAAAAATAACATTTTTTTTATAATAAAGCCAAAGATCACTTTATGAAGCAAATGCAACTTGATCATGATTTTTTTTCTAAACCGAAAACATGGACTTTACAATGGATTTTATGAGATGAAATCCTCCCCTATTTCATTACAGTCTATGTCCACACTAGTTCTCACTTGTAACACACACACACACACACACACACACACAGAAGCCTGCAGAGTGCTGACATGTGGTCTCATGTATGCTGTGTAGTCCAGGCCTTGGCCTTGGCCTCCACAGGCCTCACTTGCTGCTCTCTATTGCATTTCCCAAGCTTAGATGCCACCCAGCCACCTACTTGTTGTCTTTCCCCAATATGCCACAGACAGTCACTCTACTGTGTCTTTGTGCTCCCTGGTAGGAGCTATTTCTTTCCCTTCTCTCCTCTCCCTCTTCCTCCTCTCCCCCTTCCTCTCCTCCCCCATTTTCTTTGGCAAGATCTTACTTTGAACTCATGATAGATAACCCTACTGCCTCCTCGGCTTCCTTCTCAGTTGCTAAAATTTCAGGTGTGCACTACCATGCCTAGCTAGAAGCTTTGATCTTTAGGAAGAACAGGAGTCCTTAGGCTTCAGCCTTGTGTCCTCTTCTCCAGGGCTTGTTTCATAGACCTGGAAATGCACCTAGATGGCATTCATTAGGCTGAGACACTCCTAGTGTTGTGCATCCCCACAGAAGAAACCCAAGTCCGGTCCTATGGAAACAGTAAAAAGGAACCGATTCCCAACTCGGGGGTCATTGAATCTCCAATGCATTCTTTAGAAGTTTCAAGGCACCTAAGCTTATTTTTAAAATATATTTTGATCTTTCTTTCTCCTTCCCCAACTCTTCCCAGATCCCCCTTACCCACCTAACTTTATGTTCTCTCTCTTACACACACACACACACACACACACACACACACACACACACACACACAAATCAAAACAAATGAAAACCCCAAGAAGTCGAAAAATACCAAAACAAAGCAAAAAAGCATGCAACCCCCCCCCAAAAAAAAAAAACCAACAAAAACCAAAGCCATGGAGTTCATTTTGTGTGGCCAACTACTCTTGGGCACGAAGTCTGCCCTGGTGTGTGGTTACTAACTCAGGTGACACTCCTTTGGAGAAAACGGATTTTCCCTTTGCCAGCTGGTCTCAATTGCAAATAGCTTCTTAGTTAGGGGTGGGATCCTGTGTCCAATTCCCCCTCTCTGCGCTGGAACCCCATCTGACTTGAACCTGTGTAGGCCTGTGCACGCTGCCGTAGTCTCTGTGAGTTCCTAGGGATGTCAATTCTTATTTATTTATTTATTATTTATTTATTTAATTTTTCTTTATTAAGAAATTTTCTACTCACTCCACATACCACCCACAGATCCCCCTCCTCCCTCCTCTCACCCCCTAGCCCTCCCTCTCAAACCACCCCACATCCCCCAAATCGAGGTCTCCCATGGGGAGTCAGCAGAGCCCGGCACACTGAGCCTAGGCAGGTCCAAGCCCCTTCCCACTGCACCAAGGCTGTTCCAAGGTGTCACATCACAGGCACCGGATTCCCAGAAGCCTGCCCATGTACCAGGAACAGATCCCGATCCCCCTGCCTGGGTGCCCCCCAAACAGTTTGAGCCAAACTACCGTCTTCCATATCCAGAGGTCCTAGTCCAGTTCCATCAGGGCTCCACAGCCACCAGTCCACAGTTTACGGGCTTCCACTAGTGTGGCCGATGACCGTCAATTCTATTGTGTCTGGAAGACACTGTTTTCTTGGAGTCACCCATCACCCCTGCTCTCATCATATTTCTGTCTCTTCTTCCACATAGGTTTCTGAACCTTGAGGGGAGAGGTTTGATGACATACATGTAGGGCAGAGTGCTCCAAAGTCTTTCACGCTCTGCATAGTGTCCAGCTGTGGGTGTCTGTGTTGATTACCGTCTACTACAAGACGCAGATTCTCTGATGAGGGCCGAGTGAGGCACCAATCTATAGGTACACATTTAACACACACACAAAAATTAAAGTAGCAGCTTTCCTATATACAAATGACAAACATACTGAGAAAGAAATCAGGGAAACACTACCTTTCAAAATGTCTTGAGATAACTCTGACCATGCAAGTGAGAGACTTGTATAATAAAACATTAAAACATTGGAGAAAGAAATTGAAGCATTTAAGCTTATCTTTTAACACCATGGCTAAATGACAGACAGGAAGTAAAATGGTTAAAAAAAACATGTTATTCCGGAAATATTAGAAGAGGAGAAAAGAGACCCGAGGATAGAATATAATAAAGAGAATCAAGAATGCAGAGCCCAGGCATGGGGTGAAAGGGCAGTGGTGGTGAGCCTGACCTGATTCTTGCTTAAGGTGGACCAGATCGGTCAGGGGCCAAGCGTCAGGGAAGGAGGATTAGGAATCTGACAAGATATTGAGGGTGATCAAATATCAACAGTGAGGCTCTTAGCAGGAGCCCCGCCCGCCCGGGCTCTACACTGAAGCCCTGGCTGAGATGACCAGCCAGAGGAGACTGTCAAAGGATGGTCAGGGGAAACGGCTGTCACCATGGCTCTCAAGTGATAGTGGGGCTGCAGAGGTGGCTGTGGGTGAAGTGTGTGCTGTGTGAGCATAAGCACTGGAGTTCTGGTTCTCAGAACTCACATAGAAGCTGAGCATGTCAGGGAGGTAAGTGCCTGGGACCGTGTTAAAGGGTGAGCAGAGACAGACAGATCCTAAGGCGCATTGGCCAGCCAGTCTAGCCACTTGTGGAGTTCTGGGTTCCTTGAGAGACCTGGCCTCAAAAACATTACGTGGAGAGTGGTTGAAGATGCTTGACACTGATCTCCAGCCTTCACAGGCATGTGAAAGCATGTGCGTGCTCAAGTGCATACTCATACACATAGCTCATGGACATACACTCGTGCACACACCCACGTGAACGTGTATACACACACATACAGACAGACACAGACACAGACACACACACACAGACACACAGACACAGACACACACACACAGACACACAGACACACACACACAGACACACACACACACACACACACACACACACAGACACACAGACACACACACACACAGACACACAGACACACACACACAGACACACAGACACACACACAGACACACAGACACACACAGACACACAGACACACAGACACACACACACACACAGACACACAGACACACACACACACAGACACACACACACAGACACACACACACAGACACACAGACACACACACAGACACACACACACAGACACACAGACACACACACACAGACACACACACACAGACACACACACACACACACACACACACACACGATATTGGTACTGAATACTGAATAGGTTAAAGGGGCCTTAGGGACCCTGAACCGTACAGATGCCTCAGACGAGCTGTGTTTGCTAGCTGGTGCTGGGGATTCTGGTCCTGCCAGCAACTGTCACAGTTCTGTTAACCGATTTGCTCTTTATTTTTCCCAAGCCCCATGGACCTCCAGCACAATAACCTCTCTGCCTGTGTGAGGTTTGCAAGTCATCAGTTTCTGACCATGGGCCATTTCCTTTGTCAGGGGGAGAAAGTGATTCCCTGCAGTCTTCTGAATTTACAAAGGAAAGCTGTCCAGATGTGTCTGGCCTACCTCTCTGCTTCCCCTCCCCTCCAGCCCCCTGATTTTGCCTCCAAATGAAATTCCTTCGTGGCAGAGGGGAGTGCAGAGGCTGAGGGAGTCCACATGCAGCTTCTTTCAAGCTTTGGGGGAGGGCAGATGGTTCCAGTCAGGGGTTTTTACTTACAGATTTTTGTTCCTTAAAGCAAAATGTGGGCTGTGGATACCCAGGATTGCTCGCCATGAACCCCAAGGGCCCAGTCATCATCCTCCCAGGTTGGGTCACTCTGGGTGGGAAAGGGCCTGGTGGCTGCTGCCTTCAGAGTCGTGATGTGCTCCGAGGTCAGCCTAGGAGAGTTTTAACAGGTCACATGTCTGGGTCAGTGAATGGACCTTGCCGTGATTGGAGTCTAAAATGCTGCCAGCCTTCCAGGGAAGAATCAGTGAAGACATTCTAGAAGAGTAGGACTTTAATGTGACCTTGAAAATGAGGCCTATTTTTAGGGGGACAGAATAGGAAGACGCAAGTTGGTAAATTAATTCAGCCCAATAAATATTGGTGATTGCCCTGTCTGTAACTCTTGTGTTTCTGGATCTGCTCTCCATCAGAGAGTAAGTGGCCTGCAGATGGGGACTTTGCATGACTGGACATATCCTGAAGGTCAGGCCCGAAGCCTCAGCAATGAATAAGGTTTCTGGAGTCAAGTTCAGAGCCCAGGAAGTGCAGTGACGGAGAAGAGTGAATGCAGAGCTGCCAGCCTCAGAGATTGTATGGGACATAGAAGGGAATGGTAAGGGCGTTTCCCGCTAAAGAACAGCATATGCAAAGACTAAGCCACAAGTGCTTCAGGAAAAGCTACTCGCTATTTGCATTTTGAGGTGATATTTGGTAATTATATTATTGATCATCTAGTGAGTTTCTGTCCCAAGTAAAGACTGCCCCAGGTGCCAGGAACAGAAGAAAGGACAAGGTAGATGAGTGGTCTCCTTACTATGTACATTTGCTGGGACTCCTGCCACAGGCTGCGAGGCTTGAGTAAAAGAACTCACTATCTCAGAATTCTAGATGCTAGAGGCATGATGTGAACGCGGTAACAGAAGCGGAAGCTTCTGGGCTGAGGCTTCTGGGTTGTCTCATTGTCTTGTGGGTGCCTTCCCTATGCGTCACCAAATGGTTTTTCTTCTTACAAGGATACCAGTCTCATTTATATAATTATCTCTTTCTAAATCCTATCTTTTGGGGCTGGAGGTAGAGCTTGCTCAGCATATATTAGGACCAATATTCACCCACTAGCACTAATTGGTCAGCCAACCAATAAATATAAAAGAACAAACAAAAAGCAAAAACTTTCCTCCAAATATAGTTGCAGTTAGGAATATGAGGGGTTAGGGTTTTTGGTCAGCTCTTAATATTAATTATATATATTTTATTAATTATATAATATTAATTATATATATATATATATAATTTGTGTGTGCATGCATGCAATAAATGTGTATACAAACAAATTTGCCTCTTTCTGTCAATGATCAGTAAGGGGAGTCTGTGGCGGAACCCTGGAGTCAGCATTTTTAAAACATTGTGTGTGTGGACCCTGAAGGGACTGAAGGACACTGAAGGACAGCCTCAAATGTTGTTCCTTAGGAACTTTCTTAGGGTTTCTATTGCTGTGATGAAACACCATAAGCAAAAGTATCTTGGGGAGGAATGGGTTGATTTTTTTTCATATAGTTCCATATCACAGTTCATCATCAAAAGAAGTGAGGGCAGGCACTCAAGAAGAGTAGGAACCTGGAGGCAGGAGCTGATGCAGAGGCCATGGAGGGGTGCTACTTACTGGCTTGCTCCACATGACTTGCTCAGACTGCTTTCTTATAGAACCCAAGACCACCAGCCCAGGGATGGCTCCACCTGCAATGGGATGGCCTCTTTCCCATCAACCACATATGAAGAAAATGATGTACAGGGTTGCCAGCCTGTTGGAGCCCACCGAGGTTTCCTAGGGGCTTTACCCAGCAGGACTGCATAAGAGGATGATTGGGCCATGGGCCTGGGTACCAGGTGTTTGGAATGTCTACACTTGGCTGTATGTAGCAAGGGGAAGGCTTTTGCCCTGTCCCTTGGCTTTGTTATAAAAAGCCCTTTTAAATAAAGCTTTGGGCTGATGGGTTTTGACTCAGACCCTCCCGAGGCTATTCTGTGTTTCTGTCTTTCCTCTCGTCATCTAGGTATCTCCTTCTAGCTAGATACTCCCCACTTCTCCCTGCTCAAGAGTACCCTGGTCATAAAAATGGGGGCTACAGCCTACAGCCCAATCTTATGGAGACATTTTTTCAGTTGAATCTCCCTCCTCTCTGATGTCTCTAGCTTGTGTCAAATTAACACAAAACTAGACAGCATCCATCTTGTTTTTTGAGACAGAGTCTCTCCCTAGCTTGGACTTCACCAAGTAGGTAAGGCTGACTGGCCAGTGCCTCTGGATTATGCCTGTCTCCACCTCCCCAGTGCTGGAATTACAAGCACACTGCTATTTCTGGCCTTTTTCACACAGGTTCTGGGGATTGAACTCAGGTTCTCATGCTTGCAAGGTAAGCATTTTTTTGACTATCACTTCAGCCTTACAAATATAATTTAAATGAACTGGATCCAGATGTGGTAGCTCATGCCTATAATCCTAGCACCTGGGAGGCAGAGACAGGAGGATTGCCATGGGTTGGAAATCAGCCTGAGCTACACTGAGTTCCAGGACAGTCTGAGCTACAGTAGAGACCTGTCTCAAAAATACCCAAGCCAGAATTTAAATTAACTATGACGAATTTCATGTAGCTTCTTATGCTGTGAATAAGTTAGTCATTCTCAGCTAATTCATGTGAATAGGTTCCCAGTTAAAGCAGCCATGAGAACACTTTTATACACATAGTCTTGGACCAGGTAGGCCTGCTTCATTTATCTTGGTCTGTTTTCTGTTGATATATATATATATATATATATATATATAATATATATATATAAAATGCCTGAGGCTGGTAATGTGTAAAGTTAAAAGGTTTGTTTAGCTCAGACTTGAAAATCTAAGATCAGGGAAGCTATTTGTTTGGCTTCTAATGAAGGGACTCCTTGCAGATGGCATCAGAAGAGGGTGTATGTGTGAGGGGAGAGCCACACAGAAGCCCTGGAGTGGAAGAGGGGCCAGACATGCTCTTTTATAAAAAATACTCTTACAAAAGTTAACTGGAGTCCCATGAGAACTACCTCACCCTCTCCCAAGGGTAGTGTCCCAAGGACTCAATTGCTCCCATCAAGCCTCACCTCTTAATAGCCCATTGCTTTCCCATATTGTCACACTAAGAACCAAGTTTCTGACAGAGAGAGTCTATGAAATATGCTCAAACCCAATTCAAACCACGGCACTATTCTGCTGCCCCAGGGCAGGACCACTAGATTCAACTTCTTCAAATTGCTCTCTGACAGAGGTGTTTCAGAGATAGAGGGGGGATTATACGACTACTGTGATCAACTTTCCAGAGCAACAGGAAGAATGAGGGAGAAAATGTTGTCATTAAGATTCACAACAGTAGTGGAAAACAGACTATGCACTAGGCACTCGGCTTCCTCTGAAGTAGACTCTGAGAGCAGAGCAAGGTGGAAGTGTAAGTCATTTAATGGGGTCATGTCTCCAGGAAGTGCCCCTGGGAAGTGGCATGGAAAAGAGAAGGAAGCCTCCGTGGCACGTGTTTTCAAGTATGCTACCTAGTGAGTCAAGGTCTTGGGGTAGACTGACCAACTCTGCCTGTCTTCCTCAGATGGAGGGGTTTTGTGGGATGAGAAACAGGGAATGCCCAGGCAAATTGAGATGCAGGGTAGTTAATGTAAAATGTATGCATGAATCTGTCTCAGCTAGTAGATGCAAAGGGAAACTGGACCGTCCACCAGTTCTCTATCTTTGGTTAGAGATGTCACAGTTTCTAGATCTCCAAAGTGGAGATCCAGTTTTCCCTTGGAGCTCTTGAGAAGCCCTGGGCTCTGGGTTGCAACCTGTTGCTGGTGGGGCTGAGTCTTTTCGAGGAAGCAGCGAGTGAGGATGTGTCGGCTAATCCATTTCTCTTATCTGGGTCTCAGTTTCTCCACCTCCAAAACAGGAGTTGAAAGTATATGCATGACTGCTTAGTTCTTTCTCAGTGCCCATGTTCTCCGGAGCTTTGAGCCCTCTAAAACCCCCATACATTCCCTGTTGACTTATAAGCCTCAAGCTCCTTTCAATTCGGTCGTATTTCTTCCCTGTTCATTGTTAATGAATCTTGGTTTTCTAATCAATTTTTATTTAAAAGAAAAAGGGAAGAGAGGGTAAAAGCAGGTTTGAAAGCTCATAGTCTCTATGCCCTGAGGATATTTTCCTAAAACAATTTTTTTCTTTTTTTTTTTTTTTTAAATAGGGGGTGGAGCTTAGTTTGCAAGGAAATTCAGTTGGTCCAAAATGGCCTTTGAAACTAAAGACTGTGGAAAAGTTCAAGGAGAGGCATGGAGTGATTGGGGATAAACAGTTCCATATGAGTTAGTGGATATAATATTCCTCCTTGCTCTACTCCACTCTGGTGCGAGCCGAGACCGCATGCTCAGCGTGTGCTAACAGATGTGTGCTTAGCTTTAATGGGATTTTTAGAAGGGTCAAGAATTCCCCTAAAGAGTGCTTACCCCACTCAGCTCTCTGACGATCATGAGAAGCCACATAAAATTCCATTTCCTGGTCATTCCCTGGCCTTAGAGGTTTTGCTCATTCCTGTGATGAACACTGTGGAGAAGCCAGTCGTTAACAAGGGTGACCGTCTGAATCAAATCAGTGCTGCTCATGAACATAGCACGCGAGCTCACTTCACACAAAAGATGCTCAGTAAGTCATCCCAAGCTCCATAATGGTGGAGGAGAGGTGGGGCTTAGGTCCCAAAGTCTGTGCTCTGGTCACTCTGTGAGATGGGAAGGGGCACTGAGTCTTGGGCAGAGGTCTGTATCAGAAGACCTGCAGCCTCTTCTGATTTCACAAGCCAGCAAATGTTTACTTCGCTGGATGGTACAGAAGTGAACAGGGATTATGGCCCCAGTCCTATGGTAGCAAAGATGAGCTGCATATGGCTCCTGACAGTCGGAACTGACCCTTCATGAGGAAGCTAAGGCGCACTGTGGATAGTCTACTTTACATTCTGGATACAGACCATTGCATGGCACAGGAGCAAGGGGTCAGGAGAGACAACAACAACAGGGCTTTGGGGAGGTGGGCTGGTATTGACAAGGGCCTTGGCTCTGGGCTTATGTCCTGGTTAGAAATCTGGTTCTGCAATTCCAGAAATGTGGCCTTAGGCAAGTAACAAAGCCTCTGTGAGCCTCAGCTTCCAGGAAGACAGGTCACACAAGATGCGAGCACACTGGACATGGAAAGAAGGAGCACATTACAATGAATGAAGTTATGAGATTATGAATGGTTTATGTAAGTATTTCTTCTACAAAGGAGACCATAAATACACACAGACATAATCTCTTCTCCCCCAGAAATACTGTGAATTCCACAGTTAGCAGTAGAACTGATTTTTTTTAAATTTTGAGGGGGACTTCTTTGTTTCATTTAAGAAAAATATTGAAACAGGGTCTTGACTTCAGGGATCTACGGCCAGAAACTGTTTCAGAAGGAGAGTTTGAGGCAAAGAGCTGATGCTAAACTATTGTGCACGCTCAGCTAAAGGTGCTATGTCCCTGGGTACCAGTGAGTCATGAGCTGTCTGTGGCAGAGAGGGGCTAGTTCCTCATCAATCTACTTCCCTTTACTCTGGGGCATGAATTATCATCTTTTCCTAGCTTGTATGAAGTGAGGTTCATCCATCTGTTTCAGCATGAACTGTAGGTAGGTAGGAACTTGGAATGTCACTCACAGACTTGCAGGAATGGCCCGCAGAAAACCTTCCATGACCCCTTTGCTTTCCCCATCTGCTGGATGCTGGCACTTGGGTTAGTTACTTCTACATCATTTCAAGCAACCTTAGGGAGGAGGGGCTTATTTTGGCTCCTTTAGAGGGTGTAGTTCTTCATGGTGGGCAAGGTGTGGAGGTGGGACGAGCTCTTGTTCATGATGGTGACAGTATGAGGCAGCTGGTCACATGTCAGAGGCAGGCAGGTGGCAGAAAGTGGGCTGGAAGTGAAGCAGAACTGTGTTCCTCAAAACCAGCTGCCCAACAACCCACTTCCCCTAGAGGCCCTAAGGTCTCAAAAGCAGCGCCATCACCTGAGAACAAGTGTTCAAATGCATAAGCCTGAGAGAGAAAGTTTGGACACAGACCATAGCAATACCCAAGATAAACTGGGAGACACAAGGTGAAGGCAGATCCACCATGAGCTCTGGGTCCATGAGTATCCATGTGGAGTGTTGCTCCATGGGCCCTGCTCTCCTGCTGACTAGACTATACATGAGCAAAAGCTTCCAAAAAGCTTTTGAGATTTCATGATTTTTCTCTCCTAGCGGTCATTGTTACCTTAATTAATAGAACACCAGATCCTGGGCTTCCTGGGGGGGGGGGGGGAGCTCAGAGGATTCAGATCTTTAAATGTATAGGGGAGGGGCAGGTGTCTGGGGGCGAAGGCAGCCTAGAGCTGAGCAACATGACGCCCTGCAGGGGCTGAAGATGGAGGTGCAAGATGGAGGTGCAAAGGCTGTTGCTCTCCCAGATCTGTACTACCTGGTGTCCATTTCTAAGTTTTATTTTGGCTTTCTATGTGGTAGTACCCTTGTAGAAGCCTCAGGACTTGGTTAGAGCTGCTTAAACAGCATGGTTTAGTGTTACCTATGCTTTGGAAAATGAAGGCAGGGCCAACACGCATGTGTGAGAAGACAGAGGAGGCCACCAGTGGTGTGGAAGCTGCTCTTTGAGCCTCGGAAGTTTCTAGTGATGCTGTGGGTGGAGTGTGATTTTCTCCTGTATTATGAGACTGAGGTTTAACTTGGGCTAGGGTCCTTTGGTCTTGCACTGTGGTTAATCATTGTGGCTGTGACAACTGTGTGCTAGGGACACTCCGTGGGAGGAAAGATTTGGGCTCCCAGTGTCAGAGAGTCACCGCCATGGTTAGGAAGGCATGGCAGAGTTCCTGGGGGTAGAAGCTTGTGACAGAGCCGCCTCCTATCAACCGGGAGCAGAGAATTACCAGAACCAGGGCCAGGCTTTAACCTTCAAAGCCTACCCTAACTGACTTCTGCCAGGCAGACCACATCTCTTGAAGGGTCCACAGCTATCCAAAACAGTACTGCCAGCCAGGAACTAAGCACCCAAAGCCTGGCTTGTAGGGTACATTTCAGATCTTAACCATGACAGACTGGGACCTTGGAGATATTTGAATTGCTTATAACTGGAGATGCTCTCTTTGAGATGAGGAAATAAGGATTCATGAGACGCAGCTGCTGTCCTCAAATCCCTGGGAGGCAGAGGACAAACCAAAATAACTAAAGGGACAGAAATGGAGCGACCCCAGAGGCACACAGTTAATGAATGGCAGAACATGAACCCCAACCGGGGGCTGGTTGGGATTTATTTCTGCATCCATAAAAGGGGAAACAATAAGAACTTCATGGAGCTGTGTGGAGGATTAAATAAAACAGCATTTGGAAGCCATAAGCCTGACACTTAGTAAGTGCTCAACATATATTTAATCCCACCCCTTCTTGCCCTCTGCCGACAATGTTTGGCATGTGAAAGGGCTTTCTTATGTGGTCAAAAAAGTACAGGTTTCAGAGAAGCTGATTTTGGTTGATGAGTTGGGTGCCTATTCCATTCTACTGCACACACATTTCTTAAGTATCCCCTTAATGAAGGCAGAAAAAAGTAAGTGGTGGTTCAGGCCCTTTGAGAGTTCATGGCCTACCGTGGCAACTGATGTGACCATACAGCCAGTGTGAGCCTTGGAGGCCCTACTGGTGGGCCATGGTGGGCAGACAGCTTGGGGGTTTCCTCCATACTGGTGGTGGCTGGGTTGTGGCTCAACAGCCGGGTGGCTGTTCGGAATTCTACCAGGCCAGGATGATAAACTTTTGGAGCACCAACCCCCCATACACTAGCCTTTGTACCCAAGGAAGTACTAGATGAATCAGGGCATGCTTTTCTGCTGTACCTAACAGGCCCAGATGCCCTTTCAGCAATGTGCTTTGAAGGCAGTGAGAATGAGCTGAAGAAGAAACTGGAGCAGCAGGCTGGCTCCATCACAAATTCAGGAGCCAGATGTGGTGGGCCACACCTATAATCCCAGCACTCCAGAGGCAGAGGCAGGAAGACTATGGCAAGTTCAAGGCCAGCCTGGTCTACATAGCACTTAAATGCCTACTAAGTGCACTTATATGTACTCTCATACATGGTGCATGTAATCACTTGTGCCTCCAAGTATATTACATGTGCCTGTGAGTACTTAGATGTGCTTACATACTTCTTTCATCTACATATCTCTTACATGCATGTCACATGTACTAAGCTGTGTTTCCATGCGTGGTAACTCAGTCAAGCTCAGCAGAGATGGTGCTGCAGCTGCTGGTGATTTGAGGTGGGAAAGCACTGGGCCTGTGGACTCTGGGTTGGGAACTTTGATTGCTGGGAAGAAGGGAACTGGGCCAGCCTTGACTATTGCAGATGTTTGCCCCGGGCCCATGTGTTCAGCAGAAGGTAAAGCACCACAAATGATATAGTGGAGACAGAGACCTCACTGCAGAGCAGTGTGGTTCTCATATGAGGCCCTGGCCTGTCAGTGCTTGGGCAGATCCTGAAGGATACAATGTCACAGTCAGTTTCCACAATGTGGCAGGTACTGACAGCTGCTGCTCTTTCTCCTCTCCTGCTTCCCAGACAGAAAGGTGTGCTCACCCACTTCACTCACATCTATAGAGGTATATGTTTAAGTACAAGAGGCACAGCTGGCATGAAATGCTGACTGCTAAAACTCGACTGTCACCTGACCCAGAGAATGTGGCTGAGGTCACACACCTGCTTCTCTGATGCTGTCTGTCTATGACACAGAGAGGAACAAGTAGAAGAAACATGGCCCACAGGACAAGGGCCACTCAGGATTCCAGTGGAGTCTCAGGCTGGAGATAATGTGGGAAACTCAGAGCTAAGGAGACCAGCCCACCATCATAGGCATGAACTGTCCCTTCAGGACCACAGGAGAGGGTTCTGCTTGCCATTCCCATGAGGGCCTGCTTAGTTGCAACTGGGAAGTAGGTATTGGGCACCTCATCTTTCTGTTTTGAGTCTGGTGGGGTCAGGTCCTGCTTCTTCTGCCTTTGCTGTCTCTGTCATAGTTTCCACAGAATGTCAGAGGCCTGGGATAGGCCTCCCAATCCTTCCTCTGTACATGCATGTCTGCTCCTCATTGGTGCCTCATGTCATCTAAGCTGACAACACCCTGGGTCACAGGCAGCACAGCCTGCTCACCCATTTTCTTGTCCTATACTGCTTGATGGAAAGGATTTGGCCTTTGGAACTAGAGAGAACCTCACTAGGCTTCACCTATAACACTGAGAATTTACATTGCACGGTACATTCAATACAGTATCTAAATACAACTAACCCTCAGTAAAATAAGAACTTTCAGTGAAAAAGGGGTGGGGGTGTCTAAAAAGTTTTCATTAAAATATGAATCTTTATTTATAATGAAATTCTTTCAGTATCATAAGGCTGACACTAAACTTCAAAACAATGCAATGTCAATAGGTGAAGCTAGAAGAGGTTTACCAGAAGTCTGAGGTTCAACATTCCATGACTATCATGGTAGAGCTCAAGCTTTTCTACCAAGCACAGACCATAATATGTAAGTTCTGACACTCAGATTTGCACAGGAGTGGTAAACACTGCTGCTTATTCTTCTCCTTGGAGTCTCTCAAGGTCTTTGGGGCCATGTAGACAGTTCAGTGATGCCATGGCTCAGTTATGAATACTCTGAAGGTGGATATATGCATTCAGCTCTCACCTCAGTCTCGTAGAAGCAAGTGGAACTGTGCATTGTAAGTAACACCCTCTATACACCCCTGGTACTGCACACTTGGCCATTGACTGTCCTGGGCTTTAACACTGCGTTGGAGATGTATTTGGTATCTGAAGGCAAGGATGGGATGTTAGGAACTCTTGCCCTTCTAACAGATGTCAGTCTGGCTGCCTGTTTGTCCCGTAATCAGGGCAAATCTGTCCATTGAAAGACTATGTGCCTTCTCTTTTCTGGCCCACCTGGATTCTTCAGGTTGGGGACTTCTGGGTCCCTGTGGCTTTGCTGGTCATGGGACAGATTGGGGCAGTAAGCATAGCAGGGTCTCTGTCCTGGGCTCTCCCCTCTGTGGACTGAAAAATCAGTGGCTGTTAATACTCTGCAGCCATGAAAACTCAGGCCTAGCTGTTGGAAGCCCCAAGACTCCATACTTCTTGGATCTCACCAATAGGATCTAGAACTATGCCTTGTGTATAGACTCCCCTTGCCCGGACTGTTCTTCCACTCAGTTCCCTTGAACCTGGTTTAAAGAAACCCCCAGCCTTCAGCTCTCAGTTAAATTGTGACTTCATGCAGGACTCCTTTCCCGATTTGCTGGACTGGATGAGCCTCCTTACCCCCTCACATTCCCCCCACTCCAAACCCCCCACCCCTGTACTCCATAGCATTTCCTGTCAACTTCCAGAATTGTTTGTTCAAATGTCTCTCCTTTCCATTAGAGAGTCAGCTCTGGGAAGACGAAGGATCTGCTGTTTATTGCTGTGTACTGAGCATTGGTTTCCTGTCAGACCCGTAGTAAGTGGTCAATAAACATTGCATGAAAGGTCACCCCCAAGTTCGGATGCCAGTGCCGTCTTTCTTAGCTGTGATTTCCAAAGAGCACTGTCTGCTCTGACCCACAGTTTCTTCACTGCTACAGGAAAAGTTCATCTGAGAGTCTATCCACCTCTGCCATCCTGCTACCTATTTTTTCTGTATCTATAACTCATGCCCGGGCTCACCCAGTACAAGTCATGCCTCAAGAATGCAAAGCACTTACTCACTCCTAGGGCTTGGCATTCTTTGGAGACCCTTTCACCCCTCAAATATTATCTTTCTGATGTGATCCTTGGCAGCGTCACAGATTCCTCTGGCTCACTGGGGCTGGGTCACTTGATGTAAGCAGGCTAGGTCAGCAAACACGTCCTACCTACTTTCCTCTGTTCCTGGAAGCCTTAGCCTTGTGCCTTCCCATAAGGGGATGCGGAAGAGGGTGGGCATGCCAAGCCTGTGACAGAGAGTACAGGTGCTAACCCAGTCCAAGAGTGCTTGAGTGGGGGGAGCCATGACTCAGACTGTGTAAAATGTCAGTACACAGCATGAGTACAGCCAGGCTGAGGCTGAGTATCTTGGGAAACAGTGAGTCCAGGTCATCTTAGTTGGAGCCGGAAGGCTGAGATCAGTTCCCACCAGAGCCTGCCTTCTTCTTATCTGTGTTCCCATTAATGTACATTGAACCTCTTTGAGGCCCAGCTGCTCTATTGGTGAAATGTCTCCATTAACACTTAGCCTACTCCCCCTGTATGATTTAGAAGTGTGGATGGAACATACACCTACTGAATACCTACTATGTGATAGATACCTACTTAGTTTCATCCTCAAGACAGACCTGCATATTTCTAGGGAAGAGGAGCTAGCCTTTCTCTTGGTCTCTAGGAACCAATGTGTTCCCAGTTATGTGTCAGAACACTCCTTTCTCTCTGAGACTTGGAGATAATGGTTCATGGTCCAACATTTTTGTTTAATCTCGTGTCCTCCTCAGGCAAGCAGGGCTATGAGTCCTGGGGTACAGAGCTATCAGAGTTTAAAGGTAAGACTCTAGTTGCTCCAGAATTGTCCACCATATGCTCAGTGGCTTTTTGGGGCTTCTCCTACCCAGTGTTTTAAGTGTTGGACAGGACAGCTGTCTCCTGGGTCAGGGCACTGCTTGGCTGTGATGCTGAGAAAGGCCTTCTCCAGCTGGGGATCTTCTTCTCAACTCAGGTGTCACCAGGGACTTTTGCTTCTAGAATTTTCCCTAAAATTTCAAGGCTGACAATCTAATCCAGGAACTATTTCCATTCGAAATAAATTATTGATAAGCAGATTAGTTACTTCTGAAAAGACATTGAGAAATCCAAGTTCCTAAAGGATTGGGCACATGGCCTGTGGTCTTTGAGACTGTCAAAGTAGTTTATTGATGATTAATTCACAGGACTAGGTAACCAGCTGGAGTTTTGTCTGTCCTGAGGATATAGCCTGTGCTCTGGCCCAGACAGCAGTTTCTCTCAATGACAGAATAGAGTGGTAGTCAATGGCAAGGTTGGGACCAATCTCTACAATCTAATCCTCTATTTGTAGAAATTACTTTTAAATTTAAAAAAATTGAGACATGGTCTCATATGGTAGCTTAGGCTGACCTTTAGCTTTTGATCCTCCTGCCTTAACTTTTGGAGTGCTGGAATTATAGGTGCTAGTCATCATGCCTGGCTCTGTTTGTGGAAATTCTGGCTCCATCACCATGATCTGGGTCCTGTTCAGGTGGAGGCTCTACCTGGCCTTGATACCTTCTTATTCGGGCATATGATAATGACTTGATTAGGTAGGAAGCCTAGCTGCCATGTGGCTCCTAGAAGCTCCTATCATGCCTGTGGTACACAGGTTCAGAGGTTTGCTGTGCCTTCTTGGATGATTAGTATTGATCACTAAGGTCTAAGGAACTATAACAAACTGGAAGTCCTCTGTGTAGTCAGGACCTTGTGTTTGCCAAGCAAACACTGCCAACTCCCCATACTTTCATCACACTTTTGGTGACCAGCCAGGGAAGCAGGTGGGCTAACTGTGGATCTTCTTTACCTCTCCCTCCATCCCTACAAGTCCAATGCTCTCATCCCCAGCTCTATATCAGACTGCCTGTTGTGGCCTCTCTTGCTCTCTGCCCCTATTCCCAGAATTTCCAGGGATCCTGGTGGAATACCCTGCTTTTCTCACCATGGAATCCCTCACAACCCTCCTCATGCCTCCTACTCACATTCCTAAGTGTCAGATCCTAATACCTAGAAACACATTTTACCCCAAACCTCCAGTGGCCACACCTATCGGGATCCTATAAGAATTTCCTACCAGGCAACACACAGCCACTGTATACACCTTCCTAGGAACCAGTGAGGGTAACAGAAACCAAGGAATGAAACCCCACCCAACAAAGACAAGACCAGGTATCAGCACCTAGAATTACAATCCTCTCCAATGCAGATGCCTAGATGCTAGGATAAAAACACAACCCAAACCAGCCAGGACAGTATGTCCCCACCAGAGCCCAGCAAGTCTACAACAGAGGCCCTGAGTATTGCAACATAGTTGAAGCGTAAGACAAAGACCTTACAATAGCCCTTAGGAATAGGATAGAGGTCCTTCAAGAGGAAATGAGTAAATTCCTTAAAGAAATCCACAGGAAGAAAAACAAACAGTGGAAGGAAATAAATAAAACAGTTCAAGACCTGAAGTAGAAATAGAATCAATAAAGAAAACTGAAAGTGATGGGAAATCTGGAAATGAACAATTTAGGAACGCAAACAGGAACTTGGAGGCAAGCCTCAGCAACAGAATACAAGGGATGGAAGAGAGAATCGCAGGCATTGAAGACATGATTGTAGAAAGGAACACCTCAGTCAAAAAAAAAAGCTAAATCTAACAAAATCCTGGCACAAAACATCCAGGAAACCTGGGACACTATAAAAAGACCAAATCTAAGAATAATAGAAATAGAGGAAGGGGAAAAACACAGGTCAAAGGCACGGAAAATATTTTCAACAAAGTCATAGAGGAAAATTTTCCTCACCTATCAAGGTACAAGAACACCAAATAGACTGGACCAAAAAAGAAAATCCTCTTGGAACATAATAATCAAAACGCTAAATGTATAGAACAAATAAAGCATATTAAAAGCTGGAAGGGGAAAAGACCAAGTAACATATAAACACAGACCTACTAAAATTACACCTGACTTTCCAATGGAGACTAAAAGCCAGAAGGGCCTGGACAGATGTGCTACAGACCCTAAAAGACCACAGATGCCAGCCCAGACTATACCCAGCAAAACTTAGTCACCATAGGTGGAGAAAATAAGATACCCATGATAAAACCAAATTTAAACAGAGGGGCTGGAGGACCAGAAAAAAACAAAGTCCTGTTATCAACAAGAATAAGACACACATGAACACACAGAGACTGAGGCAGCATGCACAGGGCCTGCGTGGGTCTGTACCAGATGGAGTCTTAGAGCTGAAAAGAGAAGCAGATTCATGCCCCATCCCTATTCCAGAAGCAATCTCCAATTGATAACCACTTGCAAATAAAAATTTAGCTTTTTCCAAGGGAGAAATAAACTACTATTAAGGGTATTTTGCATGCCCAGCAGTAGATGACCGTCAGAAAATAAACTCAGTGGCATCTTTGGAGGTTCCTTTTTCTCATAATATTGTGTTAGGGCTTCTTTCTTTCTTTCTTTCTTTCTTTCTTTCTTTCTTTCTTTCTTTCTTTCTTTCTTTTCAAAAAATGTATCTTACTATTTTTATTTTACTTCATTGATATATGCATATTTTCTTCTCTCTTTTTACCCTACAAGACCTTTTGTGTATGTACTGTGAGTTCCAGTTATGACTTAGGGGATTCCCGAGTGTGCAAGCAAGTGTGTTTCTGTTTCTTGTGCCTTCCTTTGGCTTCTTTTCCCTCTGTCTGCTTGCTTTGTCCTATTCTGATGTGTTCGTTTTTGTTTTGTCTTATTATCTTATATCTCATTATTATCCCTCAGAAGCCTGCTTGTCTTTTAATGACAGAGAGGGGGTGGATCCAGATGAGGGGCAGTTGAGGAGGAGCTGGGAAGAGTAGAGGGAGGGGAAAACATAATCAGCATATAGTATGTACAAAAAAATCTATTTTTGGTAAAAGGAAAAAAACTGTAGTTTGAGTCAGCTATATAAATGAGAGCAGTATTAATTATAACAGTCTGCTCTCAAACTCTGTACAATTAAAAGTCCATATGTCAACAAATTATTAAAAATTAAAAGGCAAATAATAAGCAATGAAATTTGTTAGATATAAAACTTAAAACAGGGGCTTTATTTTATAAATAGCTATGAATGATGATAAAAAAAATCACCCAATGTCAAAGAGAAGGGTATACACGGACAATTTCTAGGAAAACACCCCAAATGACTACCAAGCTTACTCATAATCAAAATAACAGAAATGTTTAAAAGCCTTTCTCACTCTTGAGATGAAAGACTTAAAAATGAGAACTCATATGTCGGCGGCGGGGGAGGGGAGCAATTTAGTAAACTCTATTGGAAATTAATTTGACAAAATGTATTGTGGGTTTAACCTGGTTTACATCCTTGGTCCGAATACTCCAACAGGAGTATTTCCTCCTTAAGAAGTCCCCGCGAGAAACATGAGAAGCATTTCTATACTATTAATCCCATGGTAGAGTGAGTCATGATGGGAAAAATTGGGTGGGGGACCCCTCCAAAACTTTATTGGAAGAGATGGTTATTGCCAATCATGGTACATAGAATAGCATAAAACCATTTTCTTTGATGAAAATGAGATATGATCTCATTTATGTGAAGCTTACCTGTTTACAAACACAAGGACATGCTGGAGAGAACCGCATTCTGTTAACAGTGGTAATTTCTAGATTGTGGGGTTGTGAGTGTTTTTAATTATACTCTTCTGCCTTTAATTTCTCCCATCCCAAGGAATGAAGAATGCATATTTCTTTATAAGATTAAGAAAAAAAATTAGAGTTAATTTAAAATATGCTATCCATAAAATGTCATAAGTTGATTATTATAAAGCAATTGGGCAGTGAAGTGATAGCTCATTATTAATGTGGATAACATCATTCAGTACTGAGTACATGTGATATTATTCATCATAGCAATTATCGAGTGCTGTCTGTATGCAAGCCAGTCAGCTAGACATTTTCAATTGTAACACAGGTCACTTCTGCCTCAGGATTACAGCAAGGATTGTAGTTCGTAATCACTTTTGCTGTATAAACAAGGAAACTAAGACTCCATTGAGTAGCAGCTTGCTGACAAAAGACTCGGAGCCTCTACTGGTGGCCTCTCTACTTGAACATGGATTGTTCAGCATGGAGGCCCTGTTCTTCAGTGCTGACCTTCACTGGGAGATGCTTCTCACATGGATGTGTGAGGTTTTGGGTTGGATGGCTTCCACAGTGGGCCTGCATTGTAAGGCAATCTGGGTCACAGGCTGGCCCCTAGCAGAGGCCAAACTCAACCCTTCTGAGGGTTAGAGCCCATTCAGTGTCAGAGAACCAGTTTATAAAAGAAAATCCCATTTTCCCTAAAGATGAAGCAAAGCAGGGTTTTCTCCATATTTTCTTCAAGAAAAATGGGGAACCCATTACAGGAGAGTTGGAGTTCCCTATGCAGAGCTTTAATCAAGAAAGTCTCTATTATCCACTGGCCTCCTCTAAGCCCATCTCCGCCTCCTTCAGATGGATGCCATCTTCTCTTCAGAAATGTCAATATCTTTGTGCTGCTGTAACCAAGACCTTGTGCTCACAGAGGAGCGTCTTTCTTTGAAGTTTAAACAAGAGTGGTGTGTAGGCTGAATTCTTGGTCTTCAAGAGCTGAGTATACCTTGCAAGGCTGTGGTGATGGTTAGTGATGGACTCTGTGAAGAAAAGATAACGCCAGTCTTGGCTCACATGTCATGGACACCTGTTTCTCAGCCTGGTGCCCTGTGCACGTCAGGTGCTCAGCAGATCCTCACTGACTGGGAGGATGAATTAGTGCAGACCACAGGGGGCTGCAAGGAAGTGAGTAGACACTCTACACTCTAGCTGTACTATGCTAGGACTCATTTCCCTGGTCCCTTAGCCCATGTATCCCTGAGGGCTAGAACCAGCTTGTCTCTGGGGCTTCTTCTAGCTCTGACATCTGTGTCTGTGTCCGAGTCCTCCTGCTGTGAGCTGGTGCTCTGGGAGAAAGATGATCTTCTCAGCATGTACACAGAATGACTGGATGTGTTTAGATCCCCCCTGCCTTCCAGGCCTTGCTCTGTCCCTTCAATACCCCATCAGGGCCTCTCGTGCACATGGCAGTCGGCAACATCTATCAGAGGCACTGGGTGCCAGGATGACTCTTGCTTGCAAGTATGTCTCCAAAGGCCTAGAGATAGGGAGCCATGGGAGTTTAGCTTTCACCCTGAATGGCCAGGGCACAGTGCACATAGGGCTCTGACTCCGTAGTGGAACAGCTGCTGTGACAGCTGGGGTGACTCATCAGATGTCACATGCGGTTTAGAAACTTGGAGAACTGAGCGCCCTGTGGTGAAAGGGGCAGAAAATTCTCCTGTCTTGATGGTCTTTTTGGTGAGCGTTGCCCCTTGTATTCTAACATGGAAGGGTTTGCAAGAACTGAGCCCAATACAGAGGGGCTGAAAAACAAAAGGCTGAGGGTGCAGGGCAGGAAGGGGTCCTCTCACACGTGTTGTTGCACAGTTCATCACTCACACTTCATCATAAAGACAGATTTGCAGGGTAAAGCCATAGCTAGTTTATTTAATCGAAAGTCTCTCATGGCCCCGGAGCCTTCAGGAATGAAGACCCAAAGCCACAGGGGAAGCTCTGGACAGTCAGGCAGAAGGGTGATTGGTGGCCAACAGGTGAGTGAGGAAAACAAACCTGGGGACATTTAGGAAGGCCCATTTTTCAGGGTTTTTTGTTTTTTGTTTTTGGTGTGTGTGTGTGTGTGTGTGTGTGTGTGTGTGTGTGTCCAGAAGGTTCTCATGACCCATGTTTAGGGAGGTAGGTCGGAGGGTTCCTAAAGCCTTGCTATAGAGAGAAAGGCCAGAAAGGGCTGGGGAAGGACTTTCTAACGTGCGTTCTCTGTCTCCTCCACCTTGGAACATTCAGTACATCACGGTGCTATTTGGGGGAAGCATCAAGTCTTTGAGTCCTGAGGAGAGGAAGTAAAACTTTTGGGATCTTATGGTGCCTTCCAGACCCCTCTCCATGTCCATTCTTTCTCTGCTGTGGCACTGACTACCCTGTGGAAACCCACGGGGTTTTGCTGTAGAATACCTGCAGCTCAGAGTGAGGATGTGGTAAAGCTGTAGGTCCCTTTGGGTAGGCGGTGTCCTTCAACTGGATACAGCTACTTGACAAGGTTTCTTTCTTAGAGAGATCCCTTCCCCACCCCCAACCTCTGTAAACAGTCCCGCTGTAAATGAGCTCTTCTGGAGTTGGCTCTTTTGGGGCACACCACCTGTCTCCTGTTAGGGTTCTGACTGACACATATAGATCGAGAAAATGAGAACTGGTCACAGAGAATAATTATAAAATTCAGACTGTGGTACCCTGTATGCACTCAAAGTAAAAAAGTAAAAACTAAAAAGATGTGTGGGTGTGCTGCAGGTTTGGCTGTGAGCTTTCTAGAGTTCAAGTGACAGAGACATAGGACAAGATATCCAATCATCTCTTTGCCCTGCAGAGCATGCAGGACCTTCACAAATCAACCCTTTACTATAGCTCCCCATTATCTGTGTTACGGATAGAACCATTTCTCTCCAGGTGGTTAGAGTTCTGAGGTCTAGTGCCTGTCATTGTGACCTTATTTGAAATGAATGTTTTTGCACCTAGAAATGAGGTCATATTGGATCCTGGCCTTATTCTGAAGACTGCTGCCCTTGTGGAAGGTGGCCTATGTAGGTAGAGGGATGTGTGATGATGGGGTTGGGGTGTGTGTGATAACAATCACAAAGTCTGGAGTGGAGCCTGGAACAATTGTCTCCTCACCATTTCCAGAAGAAGTAAGCCTGCAAATTCCTTAGTTTTGGATTGCCTTAATTGTTGCAGTAGAACAAATTTCTATTGTCTTAAGCCACCCTGTTTGTGGTCATGTGTTACAACAACTACGAAATGAATACAGCTTTAAATGGCACCAAAGCACTTCATCATCTGGCTGTGTCTACCTTTCTGGCAGGTAAGAACTCTGCCGCTGAACCACCTATGCATCCTCCCTCCCCTGCTCCATCTCCCATCCCTCCTTAGCTCACTCTTTTTTGGGGGGGTAGGTGGGCACTGGTTCTTTCCTGCCCTGTATTGCTCAGGTTTCAAGCCGTTTGATTGGGCTTGCTGTCCAAACTGCCTCTTTTATGTGGGTGGGTGTGGTTGCCTTTTCCACCTGTATGGAGTCAGCAGAGGCACCCTTTCCAAGCGCCCTCTCCTAGCTCTCCCAGCCACGTTGTAGCTGTTTCCTTGTGATGACCATATAGTTGTATCCTTAACAATAACCTCTCCAAGCCAAGGCATTGTTCACACTTTCATATTCAGGGCTATGACAGTGCCTGGCACACAGTAGATGACCAACAGTCCTTACCGATGTTTGTGGTGTGGCATCTGTTTGGTACCTACTAGGAGCAGGGTGCTTTTCTTGGTGCTTTGTATGGATTCCCTTTGTGGATGAGGGTACCAGGCTTATACAGGGTCTTTTCTAAGTTATTGTCTGTAAGTGACAGCACAGGAGCTGCCTGACCCTGCAGATGAGGCCCTTCTGTCCAATGGGCCTTGCCTTGACACTGAACAGCTAAAAAAGGGTCAGGTGGGGGAGGGTCTGGGTGCAGTTTTTTAAATTTTTTTGTTCATACTAAGTCTTTCCAGAGCAGTCATCTGGGAACCTTCCACAGACAAGACTCAAATGATTGTGTACTTACTAGACCTCTTTTTGCTTTTGCTTAACAAACAGAGATGTTTGTTCTTTTTAAGGACAGATTTCCTAAGTGGAGCAGTGTGGATGGGACACTCAGTCCTTAAAAATGAGACACGTTGCTTTAGAATCAGCACAGCAATGCTGTTTTTCATCTCAGTGCCGCTGTGTGTCTATGCTGCTTGGAAATGCCAGGGCCAGTGAAATGCCCCTTCTTGTCTACACTGCAGCTTGCCTGTGCAGGACCGTGTGCTCTGGGAAGGGTCTGGTACCCCTGCAAAGCAGGAGGCAGGGGCATGGGGCCACTCTGCTGAGAAGTGAACATCTCTGCTTCAGCTCCAGCTTCACACCCTTTCTGCTCCTTCTCATTTGGCCCACTCTGCCAGCTGCTGAAGCCGTAGTTCACAGGAGAAACTTGGTGGTTTGGGTTGAGGCACATCCAGCAGGCCTGAGGCTGAGTGCTGGGAACCTAGTGGTGAGCACAAAGGACAGAAATCCTGTTCTCATGAAGTTAGCGTTTGACAGGACAGAAAGGAATTAAAACAAACAGCCACTCCACACATCCAAGCCTTGGGATTCAAACCCAGCTGTGGAAGGCAAGGCGTTCCAGAATTGTCTTGTGCCCCTTTCCTTTGGTAATGCCCCATTTTATCACACTTGCTTTTCTAGTGTTTTCTTAGAATATTGTTTCTGGAGAATTTCTGTGCAGTAGGTCTTATATAAGTCAACCTACTTCTATTTAACCACAGGAAGGTTAAATTTTGGAACTGTGTGGCCTTGTATGAGTCCCAGGATCCCTAGGGCTCAGGTTTCTCTTGTGTGGTGTGTTACTGACATGAGGCTGAACTGAGAGGACTGTGGGAAGAGTCCTGTAAACATTAAGGAGCTGGGGTTCATTACAACAAACAAACTCTCCTTAGTGGGAGTTATTCTAAATAGCTCAAGAGTGATATTGTTAAAACAATAATTAAAATAGGGACTATCATTGTTATAGTGACTGCTAGCATTTAATTATCATATAAATATTTTGGGATAAACATGTAGAACTTGGGGAATGAGCCAAAAATGATCCATAAATAGGAAGCAAATTCAAACAAATGATGTCCTTTTAGGCCCTTGTTTACAGCCTTTAAGAAAACCACATGCACAGCTCTAATATGCTTTGTGCTGGGGCAGTCAAAGCAGGGCAGGAGGAGCAGAATCTCCTTCGAAGGGGAAAGGTGGGCTTGTTTCTAGCCCCCACACTGAATGGTTGATAGGGATCTTTTGTTCCTAATGGTGGAATCTAAACTGGAATCAGATGTGAATTGTTGCTCAGCTGCCTCCTTGGGGAGTGTGGTTTGGGACAGCCTGTCCCTTTGCCTCTTTTTAAAGCTGGAGGTAATGGTACCCTTCTAGTAGGGTTACTGGTAATGAAAACATTCAGCCTGTTCATGGTTCTGTATCAAACTGTGTCTTCATGCACTGATTACTTAGTTCTCTACCAGTCCTAAGTCTTCTATTGGTGACTGTGTCCACATGGGGCCAGTGAGGAGTGGCAGACCTGGAGGTGAGGTTCTGGGTCTCTGGCTGCATCACTAGCTAATGACAGAGCAGGGGTGAGAGCCTGCTTTCCTTCCTTAAACCTACTCTGCTCTGAAGGGTAATCAGTACCAACCATTTAACACAGGAGAATATAGCTTTGAAGGGAGATCTGTAATCACACTACCTAGGAGGCTAAGGCGGCGGGATTATGAATTCAAGACTAGTCTAGGCTTCATAGCTAGACACTGAATTAAAAAACAAATGGGCAAACAAATGTATGAATGAGCAAAAGAAGGGATATTTATCTTCCATGTATGTGGTGCGTTTTTATTAACGAGCATCCCTTCAGGTCTGTGATGAGGTGGGTGATGATGAATAGGATAGAGGGGGCAGTATTCTAACATGCTAGTCTACAAGATGACTGAATACAATGTTCATTTTGCCATTTATAGGAGAAAGAGAAATTTGAACATCAAATGACATTCATCACAGTGTAGGATTCTAATAAAGGAAACACAACAAAGACTCACCTATGTTCCAGTGTTTGGCTCCATAAGTCTATTTTGTTATTTTGGCTTTGGAACTGAAGAAGAGAGAAATATACATCCCTGGGTAAGGTAGAGCTTTTGAGGAAAAGTCATTCTGGGTGCTGAGATACGACATTTTGGACATCAGTGACATTCTGACCTTCCTCAAGAAAATTTTGGTTCTAGATTTTGAATTAGGAGAAAAACTTTGGGAGACAATTCTGATGATAGTATGAGCAAAGTCCTCACTCCTGGATCCTGTCGCTATGATCTTATTTGGGGAAAGGGATGTCATAGCTGTGATTCAGTCAAAGGTCTTGTGATAGGTTATCCTGGGTACATAGGTGCATTTGAATGTAATAATATGGATTTAGAAGAGGAAGGCACAGGAGATTTGATGCCATGCAATACATTGAGGAAGCAACGTGACCAGCTAGGTGGGTATTGGAATAATGTGGCCTCAAGCCAAGAAACACCAGCAGCCACAAGGAGCTGGAAGGATGACTGTCAGTTCCCTATAACCTCCAGAGGCAGTGTGGCGGCCAACGGTCTGATTTCAGCCTTGGGAAGCCAATGTCTACTTCTGGACTCCTGATCTGTAAAAGGGTCTGTCTGGGTGATTTTATGTCACCATATTCATGGTACTTATACTGGAGCAGCTGCTGAGAACTAGTTATAGGAGCCCGGAGGACAATGAGATACTCTTGGCTTTGCAGAGGCAGGACACACATCTGTACACCCTGAGCCTCTAATTTTGCTGGTAGCATTCATGGCAGGTGCAACACTGGCCCACGAAACTCCAGAAAGGGTATTATATCTGGACTAGCCAATATTCACACAGTGTCAAGGAAGAGAATCTGAGTCCAGAGTAACTAGCCAGGGGTGAAAGACACTAGGACACCCCTTGGACCAGCAGAGGAGCCATGATCTGCACACACTGGTGTAATTCAGGGTTAACTAATGCTGGAGACTGTGGCTCTCAGCAGATCCCAGTGTGGAGGCAGAGGAGCAGGAAATGTTGCCACCCAACGTTTATCTAACAGCAAGAGCAGGCCTAGCTCTAACCCCAGCAGGACCTGGGGCAGGCTTTCAGATGGAGCCAGTATGACAGAAGTCTAACTATCTTAACAGTTACCAACAAACCCAATCAACTGCTATAGAACATAATTTGATAACATTTAAAAAAATATTATAATTCTTAGATGCATAAAAGTTATCAAAATATAAAGATGACTTATTGTGATTCTGTTATGATTCATATCCTGTGGGCGAGATACTAATATCTGAATGAATGATGAAGTTAAAATATACATAATTCATTCATTTTTGAAATTTTTCTGCTATTATTAATATTTCCAGGCAGTTTATGGTCTCTTGACAGAAATATAAACCATGTAACATTGCTTTGGTCATTTATTGAATAAATGTCTTTAAAAATTAATTCTAACTTGGAGAAACTCTGCTGTCCTTGATCCAGACTTACATTATCCAGACATATTTTATTGTATTTTTTATTATAATTTCATTTAGTCCCTCCCCTTCCTCCCTCCAGTCCCTCCTGTAGACATCCTACCTTGCTCTCTCTCAAATTGAAGGCCTCTTTTTCTTTAATTGTTGTTACGTGTATGTGTGTGTGTGTGTATATATATGTTGTTACATATAATGTATATTATATATGTGTTATATGTACATACACATTATAATATGCTTATATATATATACACATGTATTATACAAATGCACGCATACAAACACACCATACACAACCTTTTCAGTCTATATAATGTTACTTGGATGCATATGTTTTCCAGGCTGATCATTTGGTATTGGTGTGCTCCTCCCTGGAGAAGACAGTTTCTCCTGCTCTCAATGTTCCTTAGCTACCTGTAGTTCCTTGTCTAGGGTTGAAGCCTCGGGAGCTTTCCCTAGTTCATGTGACCATGTCTGTTGTTGTCCTTGTTCAGCCCATGTTCAGGCAGTCAGTTGGTGAAACTTCATGGGTGTAGCATCTCTTATATTTCTAAGACACAGCCTTACAGCAAGAACTTCTGTTCCTCTGGCTCTTAACAGTCTGTCTTGCTCCCCTTCCCATTTCCTCAGTGATCCCTGAGTCTTGGGTACAGGAGTTGCATTGTAGATGCTTGAATTAGGACTGGGCTCCACAACTCTTCATTGGGATCCATTGTGGTTTTTTGGATGGTCTTCATCTGTTGCAAAGAGACGTTTCCTTGGGGAGCGATGAGGACTGCAATCTGTGTGCATAAGGATAAATGTTTAGAATGTAGTTAGGGATTATGTTGGCTTTGTAAAGTAATCCATACAAATTTTAAATCATATTTTGGACTTTGAAATAAACATAAATGTGAAATTTAAATCTATATAGCATGTTACAATCTTGTTGAATATGATGAATTGTCTTTATAAAATATTATAAAATACTTGATTTAATTATACAAATCATAATCATAATGTGATTTTTCTCTGACTCTTAAACTATGTCTTTTTGAATGTTTTGGATGCTGAGTCTGGAGGATCTGCCTGGGACACAGAGTGAGTAGAAGGCCATTCTAGGGAATTATTTCAAAGTCAAAAGTAAGAAAGGGCTGGGACAGAGCTAGATGCAGAATGCTTGCCTAGCATGTATGACACTCTAGATTTTATCCTCATTATTACACACACACACAGTTCTGTTATTTCTCTTAAGTGTTCTGAATCTTGAGTCTTATTTATATTAAATTAATACAAATCCTGACCTCTGCTTTTAGTCTTATGGACTAACTTGGACCAAATTTGCTCTTTCTCTGAAATAATTAGAAAAATAGACAAAACAGAAGTTAGTGAAAGAAAGCAGATGGGTCAAGCTCAGTAATCCTTTGCTCTCTGCCTGAGACCATTAGGTGCTATGCTATAGAGAAGAGGATGCCAGCTGCATGTGGCCGTCTTGCTGAGCTGAGCAGTTAGAACTTAGCAGGTGGACTCTGCCAGAGCCTTCACACCAAAGTATCAGAGAGGAGATTAGTACACAAAGACAAAGCTTCTGGCATCTGCAGGGCTCCCCTGTCTTCCGTAGAGTATTAGGTAGCATATGCAGGGGGTGAAACGTCATATTGCTAAGAAAGAGTGGCTGGAGTCTATAAGCAGATTAAAAAGCTCTGTGCTGAGAGATGACTGCATTTGGTCAGAGTGGAGAAACTTCTCTTTATACCTAAGGCATTTAGCAAGTCCTTGAGGTCCTGCCTTAGTATAAGTGCTGAACTAGTCTGAAGTGAAAGGCTATTCTGTGGAGTTTAAAACAAGCCTGGAGATGTCACTTCCCAAGTCACTTAGCTGAGTCCCAAACAGTCTCATAGGAAGGGAACAAAATCAAGTGTGCCCATGTGTAAGTAAGGCTCCATCAGAAAATACCAGATGAACAGGGCCTGGTCAGAGTGCTCAGCAGGTAAATGTGCTTATCTTCAAGCCTGACAACCAAAGTTTGGTCCCTGGGAAGGAGGGAACACAACCCCCCAAATTGTCCCCTGTCCTCTACTGATGTGCTTTGGCACAAATAACCACACACATGCTCCTTTTCCACAATACATAAGTTAATATAATTTTGAAAAGTAATTACTAGACACATAAGAAGAGAGCATGGGTTAAAATAAAGAGAAAAAACAGTAAGAAAACTAGATCCAGGAAGGAGAGTGAATGATACTAGAAAAAGATTTAAAAGCAGTTACAAATATACTCAAGTATCTGATGGAAAACATAACATACTTAAATGAATATACAGAAAAAGTAAAATGTAACTTATATATGAAAATATACAACAAAATGTTTAGGTTTGGTAGGATTAAAACTAAAGATAACATGGTCCAGAAATAAGGTAGAAATATCAGTGTGTCCACATCAGCAGCGTATCACAGGCAGTCTGGAAGTTCTATTAGTTTGGTTCCTGATTTGCAGATGGCTGCCTCCCCACTGTGTCCTGCTGTGGTGTCTGACCTATATATAAATACACATCTGTAGGTCTGTGGGCTTTCTTCTTGTCCTATAAGGTCACAGGACTTGTTGGATTGGAGTTCTGTTTTTTTTTTTACTTCATTAACTTAATAGTCAGATCTCCCCATAGAGTCACATCAGGGATAAGGCCTTCAGCACAATCCAGAGTTGGGAAGACACTATTTAGTCTTTATCCCCCAAAGCACAGTGAGAAAAAAACCAAAAACAGAACCAACAATAAACTTAAAATCACAGCCCAGAGCTTCAGTTATCCCTGGAAATAAACAAGCATTAACACCCCAGAAAAGATATGGGAAAGAATAGGAAGATATTTAGAGCACTAAAGTATTCAAAGGCTGCAAAGTTTTCTAAACATGATAGAAAACTCAGCTTGCAAATTCAGGAAAGTCAATGAACTCCAAGTAGAGCACACAGGGACACACCTCACTGATACCCACCTCTGGGACATATTATAATCAAATTAATGGAAAGCAGAGATAGAAATTCTAAAAGCAGCAAAAGAAATCAAAGGGATCCACTATATAAGACAGCCATAAGTTCTACAGACAAGTCTAACAGACGGTGAAGTTTAAAGAGGTAAAGATATTCTGACTGTCTCCAAGTATTTTTTTAAATTACCTATTAACTTGAAGTAAAAAGAAATAGAAATGTTATGGCAGAAACTTGTGGATACCTTCACAAAATAATCAAGGTCAACATCATCAAAAGTGAAGACTAGTGTGGTGTCCCCAGATGAGGTGTGCCAAGAGGCAGCCCCTATGAAGGTTTCTTCCCTGGAATGCACAACTGGAGTCTACTCAGGAGATATTACACAAGGCCCAAATGAGGGCTACTCATAAGGAACTGGCCAGTACCTTCAGCATCTCAAGGTCATGGTCAATGAGAGGTGAGAATCGTCTGAGGAACTGTGGCAGAGTAGGTGAGCCTGGAAAGACATGGTGATGAAGAAGAGATTCTAGGGTTTAGCCAGAACATTCCTGAAAAATACCAGTGAATCCTACTAGTCTGTCGGCTATTTAGTAATGTTGGTCCAACATCATTAGAGAAATTCAATCATTGTATAAGGTCACATGGGATGTTAAGCTTAAGAGATGCTGATAAAGATGCTTGAGAATTCCTTGCTCTATATTTGTAATTGTTCTGTAAGTTTAAGGTTATTTCAAAATTAAAAAGTCAAAAATAATTTCCTTACCAAATAAATGCCATACATTTTGATATGTGGCTGGCTTTTATCAAAGATTTAAGAAGTAATACCAATATCACACAAAATCTTTCTGAGTAAGAGAATATTCTCCAATTTTACGAGCCTAACATTACCCCAATCCTAGATATTAAGAGAAAAGAAGCCAAGATTAAAATCCCTCATGAATATAGACACAAAATACTGGCAAAACATTAGCGAGTCTTATCCAGCAATATCCTGTGCTTGCCTCAGGAATGTAAGTTTGGTTCAACATCTGAAACTCGCTTATGTAATAAAATATTAATAGAAGAAAGAAGAAAACAATATGATCATGTCATCAGAGATAAAGCAGCTGATACCACAGCACAGCCCCTCATAAAATTCCTCTCAAGCTAGAAATAGTAACAAACTATAGAAATGATTCCTGAAAATAGAATCTGCACACTAGGAAGAGCTGGGGACTTCCCTAAGAAGGTGGAGGTCATTTATGTTAACACCTTCAACTGGCCTCACACAAAATGTTGATAGCAGATCCTTTCCCCATGTTTATGGATGCCCACCTGACCAGTTCCATTCCTTAATACACAAGAGTTCCTGGACAGCAACACATGGAACAAAGGCACTCTGATAGACAAGAATTGAAAATTGTCTTGATTTACACATGGCATGATTGTGGTATAGAAAATCCCAAGGAAGCTACAAGGAGCTGCTGGGCCTTAGGAAATGGAGCAAGGCAGCTGGTTATCAGTTCAAAATCCCACAGTCAGTTGTCAGTTGTGATTTTCTATACAGTAAGGGCTGGCTAGAAAGTAAGATAATACAGTGTGAAGTGGTATTAAAAACATGGAAGAGGGCAAGTTTATTAAGATGTGAAATTTATAAAGCATTAGTGGAAAGTATTTAATCTCTCCTGTGATAGAGTAGACTTTAGAATCAGAAGACTCAAGATATTTAAGGTGCCATCTCAGGTTGACAGGATTGGCTCAGCGGGAAAGGCACTTGCTGCCAGGCCTGACAGCTAAATTAGATCCCTGCCATCTGTATGGTGGAAAGAGAACTGACTTCTGCAGTATCCACTCTGACCTTCACACAAGTACCAGGGTATATGTAGACACACACACACACACACACACACACACACACACACACCCACACACCCCTTCCATGCAATAAATAAGTATAGTAACTTATAACAATAAATGAGTGAAATAAAAGATGTCATTCTCTCCTAAACTGTTCCGTAGATGCAGTGAAATTAAAAAAGATGCTTCCAGAAGACTTTTTAGAAGTTGATAGACAGCTCTCAAATTTACATGTAAACATATCAAACCTAAAATAGCCAAACTACTTTGAAAAAAGACAGTTACAGGACTTACAGGACCTGACATCAGCTTTCCTTTCCTTTTTCTTTTCTCTTCTTTTTTTTCCTATTTTCTTCTTTTAATTTTACACAAAAAAATATTGATAATGTTCTTTCCCCTCTTCCAGATCCTTCCTACCCAGTTTCGTGTTCTTTCTCTCTTGTTTTTTGAGACAGGGCCTCACTGTGCCGCCAGACTGGGCTCCCACTTTGATCCTCTGGATTCAGATTCCCAGAGTGCTGTGCTGGGAGGCCTGTGCCACCACACTTGGCCTCTGATATCAAGGGTTATGATAAACTACAATAGAAAAGTTAGTGGTGCCATGTAGTCCTGGCACACACCTTTTATCCCAGCACTCTGGAGGCAGAGCCAGGGAGATCTCTGTGAGTTCAAGGCCAGCCTGGGCTACAGAGTGAGATCCAGAATAGCCAGAGCTGTTGCACAGAGAAACCCTGTCTAGGAAAACAAAACAAAACAAAACAAAACAAAAAACAAAAAGATAATGACTTGGTAAAAAGACAGATATCTAGATTAATAAAAGATAAAAGAGCCCAGAAAAAGATCAGAGCATATAGATAGGGTTAGTTGCTTTTTTCCTAAGGTCCCACCTAGTCCAGTAGTTAAAGGATGGTATTCACAGTGACCATAGGGGAGTGGGGGGGAGGGGTCCACATTGAAAGTGTCTGAGCATCAACTCACCTCTTACCTCCGTGTGGATATCAGAACTGTGTGTTAAAAACTAAAGTATAAAATCGGGACAAAACCATGAACCACAAAAGAAAATAGTCAACACATTTGCTTTACTAAATTTGAAAGCTTTTGCTCTTTAAAATAAAATATTAAGACAATGAATGACATGTTTACCTAATCAAGACTGACTATGAGAGATCTCGAACAATCTTCAGCAATTAATAGCAAGACAAACTTCCCAATAAAAAAGCAGGAGGAATTTTTGCACAGTCATCACAGAAAAGATACAGCATTGGCCAGCAAGCACATGGCATCACTAGTTGGTAGGAAGTCAGGAATTAAAGTTACCACATGACTTTGTGCTTTAAAAACATTATTTGTTAAGATTTGTTTTTTATTGAGTTAAAAAAAATTAAAAGATTTAAATAAAGTCAGACTGCTATTTAATTTCAAAAGAATTTTAATCACATATAGAAGACACTTCTAGGGAAATTAACCACCTGAAGTCCCAGCTGTCAGTGGTTCTCTAGCTATGCCCCCTGTAGAGGTGGCATCCCCTTCCCTTCCCTCATTCTCCAGCTAGACCTATGCATGTGTATCTGTGCAGTCGGATTGCTTCATATCCCAGAGTGTTGCTTGATGCTGAGCATGTGCGCTCATTTGTAATACCTTTGGAATTATGAACTGGAACGACCACAAAGAAACCGAAGTCAGCCCCCAGCACTACTGGAAAGCAGGTTCTTGCTAAGCATGACTGATACTATCTGTGCTGCTCCCCTACCTGTTACTTCTGCCCTTCCCATTTTGGTGTGGTCTCTGATGTTGGGCTCTCAGCCTCAGTCAGCCTTTGAAGGATAGATGGTAGGTGGAGGGAGGGAGTCCAAGCCTCCTTCCTGGGCTGAATAGCTTGCTTCGGAGCAAGGCTGTGGTTATAGGCTTCACTGTATATGTATGTATGTATGAATGCATGGCTGTCTGTGTGTATGTATGTAGGTATGTGGTGTGTGTGTGTGTGTGTGTGTGTGTATGTGTGTGTGTGTGTGTGTCCAGGTGCACAACTCAACAGAGATGCCTGTGTGCTTTATTTTACATGTGCTCATGACATGTGGGCTCTTTAACGTATAAGTCCATTGCAAGGATCCTTCTTCCCCAGGTCTAGGAGGGCTCTGAGCAGGAAGACCATCATGATCTCTTTTGCAGGAGACGTCTGGACTCGGTGGAGCCAACAGTTGGAGAAGCACAGTGAAGATCAGAGCTCCTTTCACAGGCTATGTTTAGGTACGAGGAAGCTACCTTTATGGGCAGAGAAGGGGGCACAGACACAGCTCTGAGCTCGCATCTAATTTGAAGCAGAGACATTATCTTTAAAATTTTAAACCCATTTTATTTTAAAACCCATAGCTTTTGCTGGGGGATTACTTTGCGTATAGAGTGGAAAGAGAGACTTGATGTAGTTGCCACTGACTACTTGGAGCTCCATTATCACTGGGAACACTGTGGTCTGGGAAGGACAGCAAGTTGCCCTGAGCTGCAGCCTAGATAAGTGAACCTGCAGGCCCTGTCGGAATCCAGCGCTCAGGCTCCCGGTTTGAGGCGCTCTTCCTGCTCTGTGGAGGCAGATGACAGCACCACAAACAGGCTCTTACTGTGCTGATCCAAGAACAGAGTTCGGTGGTCCATCCAGCCTCCTCCCTGAATTTTGGCTGACCAGACAGTTTTCCCTTGCTTATTGATCACTTGATAGGGAAAGAGACAGCACCAAGTGAGCTCTCTCCTGTCCCTCATGTATGCTATGTCTTCCTTGGCATCTTCATGCTGCCTTGGTTTGCTTTGTAATGCTGTGATAAATGCTATGACCAAAGGCAGCCTGGGGAGAAAAGGGTTTGTTTAACCTTACAGCTTTCATCATGGAGAAAAGTTCGGGCAGTAACTCAAGGTAGGAACCCAGAGGCAGGGACCAAAGCAGAAGCCATGGACTAACACTGCTAACAGACTGACTTCTCATGACTCACTCAGCCTGCTTTCTTATACCACCCAGGACCACCTGCCCAGGGTGGCACCACCCACAATGAGCTGAGCCCTCCCACATCAATCATTAATTAATTAATAAAGAAAATGCACCTACAGACTTGCCTACAGGCATCTGACAGAGGCATCTTCTCAGTTGAGGTTTCCTCTTCCCAGATGGCTTTAGATTGTGCCACGCTGACAAAAACCTAATCAGGATACTTGCATTTCTTCCTACCATGGAGCACTCACCTCAGCACGGTATCTTAGCAACAAGGTCTATGTGTCAGTCTCTACTGTCTTCTTCCTCATGGTCTCTTAAAGAACTATGTGTGCATTTGTATGCATCTTTCCTTATTGAGCTGTCCTGTCTCATTTCCTCCCCCTCCCCTCCCCACAGCTCCTTCTTTGGCGTCATGCTCTCTCTCCATTTCTACCTTCCCTTACCCCTTATTGAGTTTACTCTCTCTGTTCTCTCAGATTTCTGTCTGGCTTTTGTCTTGTCTCTGTTTCTCTTGCTGGGCTCTATATTGCCGGGTCTGTCTTCCCAGCTTTTCCACCCTCTTCTAGAGCATGCATTTGTGTGCAAACTCTGTGTGTGTATGTGTGTGTGTGTGTGTGTTGTGTGTGTGCATGTGTGTGGTGTGTGTGTGTGTATGTGTGTGTTGTGGTGTGTGTGTACGTGCGTGTGTGTGTGTGTGTGTGTGTGTGTGTGTGTGTGTGTGTGTGTGTGCAGGAAAGGCCTTCTTTACCCATGTTTGGGATTATCAAGGACAAGCAGCGTGATGGAAATGTGGCCAGGGAGTTATGTTGGGGTGAGAATCTGGGTACTCGAGTATGCCGTTGAGAACTTGACTGTTTTTCTATTGGCCCCATGAGTCATGGGAGAGTTTCAAGGGAGAGTATGAGTGTGAGAGTGTGGCAGTCAGTAGAAGCAGGTGCTCAGACTTTGGAGACAGGGGAGGATCTGTGGTGGTGCTCTAGGCAAGGGAGGAAGGTGAGAGAGGAAGTGCTCCTCCAATTACAGAATGTCTTCCCTTAAGGCAAAGGTTCTCACCCTTCCTAATGCTGCAGCCTTTCACACAGCTCCTTATCTTGTGGTGACCCTCCCCCAACCATAAAATTATTTTCGTTGCTGCTTCATAACTAATTTTGCTACTGTTATGAATCATAATGTAAATATTTTTTGGAGATGGAGATTTGCCAAACAGGTCACGACCCACAGTTTGAGAACCACTGCCTTAAGGCTTGACTACATATGCTCTGTGCTTATGAGAGGCTCATGCTCCCTGAGCAACATGGAGCAAGCTGTCTTCTACAGGAGACCTTCAGAAGGCTCTGGGAAGAGAAGTGATGAGGTATGGCTGAGTGGGAACCCTGAAGGAATTTGGAATTGGGAGAGGGACATAGATACATTGATAGAATCTATACACACCCCCATGTCGTGAGTGTGTGTGTGTTTATATACAGAGGAAGTCATAAAGGGAGGGGACACCCAGAGGAGGCACCTAGTCACATGAGTGGGCTTCCTGGAGGAGGTGAAGTCTGAGTTGAATTTGATGTGTAGAGTTACACAGAGGTGTAGTTTTCAGAGCATGACCTCCTGACCAACAACACCAGCAACACAAGGAAATTCCAAGAAGCACAAATTCTTGGGGCCCCACCCAGATCTGCTCAAGCTGTGGGTGTGGGGGCCAGCAATCTAATTTTAATGAGTCCTTTCATGTCTCCTTAAGTTTGAGTACTACTGACCTAGAGGCAGCGAGCCGTTGCTGAAGGATGCAGGAACAACGGGCAGGATGGAGAGGAAGATGGCCAGGTGAGAGCCTTACTGCCTGACTGGTATGCAGGCTCACAGTATTGGTGGGCCATAAGAGTAGCCTAGACATCTGGCTGGGAATGAGACTGGAGAGCCCTGGAGGCTGTGAAAGCACGTGATATTATTCTGAAGAGATTTGAAGCCCCTGAAAGTTTTTATAGAAGTTGCATGCTCTGACTTCTCATTACAGCTTCTCCACGGATCTGTCCAGGCCCCCTCCCTTGCTTATGCTCTCACAGAATGGTTCCAGAAGTTCACAGTGAGGGGAAATGGCAGAAATTACCCAAAATCTCCATTCATCCGTTATCACTCCTTCACCACCCAACACTGTGTAATGATCCACTTGGTGACAGTGATGGGTCGGGTCATTCATGGGATGTAACTCAATCTATTGAGGACCTAAAATGTCCTAAGTGCTGCGTTTTGTGCTTGTAGAGATTACATAGATGCCCGTCTCCATGTTCTCATATTCACAGATGAGGAAAGCAAATTCAGAAAAGGAAAGTAATCTACTGAATGTAACACCGCTAGGAGGTAAGGGACTCCCAATTCAAAGCAGATCTAACAGCTGGTTGTTCTCGCTCACCACCTGAGACAAGAACCTCAAGTCCACAGTCATAGCTTGAAGCGGCTGGCATAAAGTTGTAAGATGAACACTAGAGCATCTACCTGGGGTGTCGTTTTCTCTCAACGGTAACTCAGTTAAATACTTGTTGATGTCAAGAGTATCTGCATTCAAACAACCCAGATGTTGCACATTATGAAGTAGAATTTCAAAATTGCATACATTTTAAAGATGAATGCAGGTCATCCAGCCCATTGTGCACCAGAGGAGGGCTGCTTTGGGCAGCATGCCAAACTTTCCAGCTGGTCCCCATTCAGTCTCTTGTGCCATACAGCCTGCTCAGATAGAAAGCGCTTCTTACTATTCCAACCTCTATTGAACTGTCTGTGCATCCCCCTAAGGGCTGGGCCCTGGATTGGCAGGTGACAGATGGATGTTGTTGGCTGAACAATGTGCCAAGGATGAGCTGAACCCTTTTCTCTGGTAGCATCCTTGGTTCCATAGGGACTTCAGCTGCCCTGCCCTCCTACTCTAAGGATAACTTAAGGGTAGAATGTCTGTCACTATGTCAAGTGTAAAGGTTTTGTATTGTAGGGAACTCAAGGCAAAAAGACTTCAGTCCCCTCAGACGACTCTCAGCCACGTAATGCAGAACTGATGACTCTAACCAGTACAGACGAGGCTCAAATGGGCCCTGGAGAACATGTGGTTATGTTTGTATTTGTGTTTGTATTTCATTTTGTTTTAATTATCTGGCAGGAATCATTCAAATATAATATGTAGCACATGAGCCACTACCCCCACTCTCTGCCTCCCATGTCCAGGGCAAATTTGATTAATTAGTCACAAATCTCAGATTCCAACCTAATGGCCCTCAGGCAACAACTACCCATAAGTCCAAGTAGGCACGAGAGAACACTGGTTGCCACCCCTGAGCCAGCCATGGATGAGGGGGTGATCATAGATCTTTCTAGTGTGGGTGCAGTGAATAGCCAGTGATTGAGTTGCTGGAAGAGTTGGGTTTTAATGGCCTTGTGACTGGGCCCTAAGGAGTGAAGAGTAGAACTTAAGGCTAGACAGGCAGATGTGGCTCTGAGCCTGGCAAGCCTAGCCTGCTTTATTCAGTTGGCCATAGGGAGCCACTGAGGAATTCTGGGTATCGGCTGTGGAGCAGCAGAAAGAGGTCATCAGGTTGGAAACCTCTGTATCCTGGTGCATCCTGCTCTACTCCCAGACCACAAAGAGGATCTGGCCAGGGTTGAATAACTGATATTCAAATGACAATCACATCCCTAATGGCAAGGATCTAGGATGGATTGGAGAGGTCACCCCTGGAGGCAAGAGGTTGTGGCAATCTCATAGGATCAGACTATGGATGATGGTCTTCAGGAATTGCCAGTGGGGACGGAATACAGAATGGCTGTTTGGGGCCTGGGGACATCCCCTTCTCACTGAGCACTGGCCAGCCTCCACCTTTAGGGAAAGATTCAGGACAGCATAATTCATCCTGACACCAGGGCCCAATGTTCCTGCAGTGCCCTGAGCCTCTGCTTCCCCAGTCAGCTCAGAACACAGTACAGGCTGAGCTCTGGAGAGGAAACAGTCACTCGCATCGGAACATGAGGCAGTGTTTGCTGAAGCAGAGAGCAGAGCCCAGCTGGGGTGAGCTGGGCTCGCTCACAATTGCAACCAGCTTGTTTCAATTTGGGGCTGACCGGTGAGTGGCGAGAATTCACGTGCTGGCTTCCCCAGGGAAAGCCACACAAACACACTCTAACCCACGCGAATGACACAAGCTCTCTGGTGCCTTGGGGACTGTGGTTTCAACAGTCTGAGAGCCAAAGGAAGTGTCCCTATAGAAAGAATACCTTCCCTTGTGCCGGCAGTGTTAGCTCCTGGGTGGGCATGGGTTTCCTAGTCACCAAAGAGATTGAGGAAGGGAAGGGGTTGTCTAAGTGTGTATTTCTCAGACCTCTGCCTGGCAGCTGTTTCTGGAAGTTTAATAAACCCTCCAGGAGCTGGCTGAGGTGGCATGCTGGCAGCTGCCTTACAGTTCTGAACACCTACTATGCATGAAACATTCTGCTTGGTGCTTTCCCCCATGGCTTGCTTAAGAGGCAGGTGGTAGAGGAAGAACTAGGCTGACTGCCAAGGACTTACATTGTTCCAAAATAAAAGACAAATTGAAGTTGAAAAAGTCACGGGGGTGAGGTTTAAGGAGACTCCTTGGAAACTCGTGGCTTCAAACAGGATGCATGGTTATCTTCCTGAGTCCTTCGGAAGGGTGGAACGAACGTCTAAACAGATAAACCACAAGCAGGGGCTTCCTTCCCCTTGTACCCTTTTCTGCCTGTATCTCTCTCCTTCTGTCTTTCCACCTCCTAGCTCTTGAGTCATACCTTAAGGACAATGCAAAGGTTTGCTCATCCTGGGACATTGACTCATGGTCCCCACTCACCGACATCTATCTGTTGGCTAGCACAGAGGCAGGAGACCACAGACCCTTGGGGAGACCATGGAAGATGACGGGGAATTTAAGGCTATTAGCTTCAGAGCGTGGTCCCAGAAGCCCTAACAAGCTAAGCTCATTATCTCTCTTCGGTAGGCCACTTAAACAAACAAGTAATAGTGAAAAGCAGAGGAAGGAAGAGGAGCACAGAGGGCCAGTGACACTTTCCCCTGAGGTCCACATCTGGGAGCCCGACATGAAGCTGGGTTGACACAGAGGGCAAAGGTATGCAAAACCAGATGGCTGCTGTTGGGTACGGTCTTCCCACCATCATCATCTTGGCTTCAGCCTCTCCTACAAGGTGATCATCAAGTGGTCAGTATTAATCTCTTTCTGAGCAATGAGCTTCCCAGTCTGGCTGGAAACAGGCTCCTAGCCTTTTCTTTCTCCCAGCATGAGAATCCTGGCTAAATTCCAACTTCCTGGGACCGTGGTTTCAACAGTCGATAGACAAAGGAAGTGGCACAAATGCCTCTTGGGAACGTCTTCCTTTGCGCCCGGACTGCTAACCTTTGCAAGTACACAAATGACGAGAGCACCCTTGCATCTCAGCTTTAAAATATCAGAGCCATGCGGCTTAGTCCTTGTCCCACTGTGCTCTGCTTTGTAAGCTTGGGCTGGTGGCTGGCGTCCTCAGTGTTTCTGTCTGCAAATGGGGCAGGGATGACATGGGGAGATGTGGATCACAGGGCACTGACTGATGTATGCCAATCACTGAGGATTCCATGACTCCATGTGTGCTTTGCCAGGCAGCTGGGTAAGCTACCTCATCCAGCCTTTACCACAACTTTCCCAAGTGTGGTGGCTGCAGGTGCTCCAAGCTCCTGGAGTCTCCTTCCCCGGCTCCCTGGGTCGTGCAGAAAGCTCTCTGGCCACCAGGCAGAACAACCTTCTTCATTAATGAGGTGTTTCATTTTACTGCCAGCCCTTTGTCCCCTCCCCTTTCCCCGGAGATCTGGCAGAGCCTCCAATAAATTGTGTTTCAAGGAAAGAAATAGAAAAAGACAGTGAGTAGCTTCCAGGTTGGGGACTGCAAAGTTTCTCTGGGCAGGGAAAACAATTCAGCCATTGTCTTCATTAATGGCACTTCCCGGGGAGGCAGCTGTGGGCCTTTCTCTCCAGATTCTTTTCTTCCCTTTCCCTGTGGTCAGTAGCCTTTTTTATTCTCACATGGACCATTCCTTATTCCCACAAAGGAAATGAAAGTTTGCTTTGGGGCTTAGAATAGGGATGTGGCAGGGGTTCACCTAAAAAGTGGGGCTGAGGAATAAGGCCTCCTGCCAAGTAGATTAAGGGTCTCCTGGTGAGCAAGTGGGGGCTTGGTGGGCTCTGCTCTGGCATCTCAGAAAGAGCCATGACACTGACTCCAGACTGATGGCCACAGCTTACTGCAGTTCACAGTGATGCAGGCCTAGGAAGGCCAGCTCTTGCTCTCTGGTTGAATGTTTCACTGTCCTTTGGCAAGGAGGATAGCTGTATGTAGGAGGCACAGATAAGCACTGCTCTTGTGCTCATAGATAAGCACTAGGGAAACCAAGAAGGTTAAACACACAGGGTTGTCTCTTCAAAGGGAGATGCATAGCCTGTTTTCTGCCCTGAAGACTGGGAGCAGTGGTGGTTAATAGCCTGGTGACTTTTGTGCTATTTGTATGATAGAGACCAAACCAGGTCCTCTCCCAGACCCTTAGGATGTCACATGTAGTCAATCTATAGAACCCACCTTTCTGGAAGATGTTATGTGTACTTTACAAAGAATTTTGACGTAGTCACGTCTTTTTTGTTTTGTTTTGTTTTGTTTTTCAAGACAGGGTTTCTCTGTAGCTTTGGAGGCTGTCCTGGAACTCGCTTTGTAGACCAGGCTGGCCTCGAACTCACAGAGATCCACCTGCCTCTGCCTCCTGAATGCTGGGATTACAGGCGTGTGCCACCACCGCCTGGCGACGTAGTCATGTCTTAAGCTTTATTGTACATACAAAATTGTGTGTACAATATTAATTATCATTAGACATTTTTTTTTTCACTGAGTTGTGCTGTGTTTAAATATGCCTACAATAAACTGCTTGGTGTCAGACTCTTGAAGTTTGAACCAACACTGTCTACTGAGTCTGACTGAACAGGACTACCTTCTTATCTCACATGATCATTACTCTGCCAGCCTTGGTGATTACAGAGACCCCCACACATGGCCCCAAAGGGACAAATATTTTATAGTCCTTCCAGCTAACTTGATGTTGGTCAAGTTACTTAACTTTTCCATAGTAGACAATTATTTGTTCTGAATACCCATCTTAATTTCAGGGAAGGACTGGCACTCTCAAGATAGCTGTGAACCACAGCACAGGTACTCTGTGGAATATGGCATATTCCTCCTGCTCTCCTCATCCAAACTTCAGATCTCATGTCAAATGTCATCTGTTTCACAGGCAGTGTCCAATGCATATATCTTTGCTGTGGTTGGCTGCTCACCATTGGGCAGGAAGGGGATTGGTAGATGAAGAATGAATTCACCCTTCAGACCAGTCTACAAAGAGAATAGGCTTATTTAGTATAATGCAAAGGGCTGTGGGCTAGGCAGTAACAAGAGTACCCATAGCTCACATACTTCTTTGTAGGGCATAGTTACCATTTTTTCTTAGATGCTCAGAACTTTAACTCCCTAACAGCGTAGCTCATCAATCTCAAGAGAAAGCAGAGTTGTCTCCCACCAGAAGAGCTATAAAGACAATCTCTAGGAGAGAGCATGTATATTTTATTCAGAAGCTAGCAGGAATTGGGGCAGCTGAAGATGGTGGCTTACATAGCTACAGCCTTGCTCATTCTAACAACTGGCTGCAAAGGCATCATTGGATTAAGGCCTCCATTATTCCTGGTGACATTTGTTTGCTCCCTGATCATTCAGGTTGCTCCACTGGTCTTAGTTCTTTGCCTGGTTGTGTGACTCTGATCTTTATTCACACAGCACCTTACTCATAGGAGGTTTGAATGTGTTGGCTTCCTACTGTCTTTCATAAATTTTTACAGCTGGCTGTGTTGGTTCAAAGGAGCATCAGGCAGTCAAATGATAGTCTTGACTTCAGTTACATGTTCCTGTGTGTGTGTGTGTGTGTGTGTGTGTGTGTGTGTGTGTGTGCGTGTGTGTGTGTTCCCTTGGAAGCAAGGACCTGCCAGTCTTTATAGCTACAATTTTCAGGGTAGGAATAAATTTTTTGTAAATGGGTTGCTATTGGATAGGATGAATGAAGTTCCTCTCACATGTTGGTCTTACTCTGAAGAATTCTGGCAACAGGAAAATCAAATGTTAAATGTGAACTGGTAATTCAGAACACATACTTGCATTTTGTAGTATAGTACCCCAACCTAGTAAGTACTGGCATCTAGCAAACACATGTTTCTGAGTCTTCATTAGCTCATCCTACCATTCTGGTAGACTGCTGCTGAATGATGGTTTCATGCTAAGACTCATCAAGGTTGATCATGAGCTCATTGTTTGACTTCTTTCCTGTTAAATGCGTTTCTTGGTCAAAGGCAGAGTGTGAGGGAGCCATGGGGAATACAGTATTCTTTTATCTATAGCTGGTGTGTGTGCTGACTAGTTTTATATCAACTTGATGCAAGCTAGAGTCATCAAGGTAGAAGGAACATCAATTGAGAAAGTGCCTCCATCAGGCAAACCAGTGTGACAATTTCTTGATTAATGATTATATGTGGTGCCACCGCCAGGCAGGCAGGTAATCCTGGACAAGCTGAGTGAGCCATGGAGAGCAAGTCAGCAAGCGTAGTACTCCTCCACGGTCTCTGCTTCAGTTCCTGCTTCCAGGTTCTTGTCCTTCAGTTCCTGCCTTGGCTTCCCTCAATGATGGTCTGTGATAGGGATGCATAAGGCAGCTAAACCCTTTCTTCTCCAAGTTGCTTTTCGTCATGGCCTTTGTTTCAACAACAGGAAGCAAACTAAGACAGTGGAATTGTCAGAAACATTGTAGGCAAAGAAGTCAACCCCAAATACATGATGAAATCTGATGCAGTGGGGCAGTGATTATTTGCCCCTACAGGATTCAGGGTTCTGTTGAGACCAGTGGCTAATTGTGCTCCCTATAAGTGCTGCGTACCATGGGGCCAGCATTGATCTTCGTTGGTGTGGGTTGGACAATACTCAGATATGTGTTCAATCTCACCCAAGCTTGTCTGACCTCCCTCTGTACAGCCATAACTGTTTTGTTCATGACCCTGCTGAGCAAGCAGGGGAACTAATGATTGGGGAACTAAGATGAAGCAGGAGACACTGACCATCTGGATGTTGTGTTGTAGTGGGTGATTTGTTTGTGAACTTCTGCACAACCACAAATAGCTTTGTGCTCTACGTCCAACTCTCTGAAAGATCCTCTACCACATCTCCTCCATAGGGTTTGCCCTTCAGTCTTGTTCTTTCCAAAGCCCTGTCCATATGGCCATGGAGATCACTCTAGGCCTCCCCAGTCAGCTCCACATCTCTCCCTCTGAAACCCAGTGGGCTAGGGCTCTGGTCCGGCTCTTCAAATGCACCAACTTTAAGGCCTAATTAGTGGAGAATCAGAAATCCAAGTAGGGATTGAGTTGTTTATTTCTCCCCACAGCTGAATTTCCCATCCCAGCTCTTGGGTTTTCATGAAAGGAAGCCAAGCACATGGAAAGCTCCAGGCAGCCCAGCGGGAGAAGAGGTGAGTCATTTACTTCTAGAGGAATTAGGTTCGGTAATGTCCCATTAATCTGGCTTCATCAGGAAATGAGCTGTGTCACCTAAGTACATTTTCCAATAACTGAAGCTTACCCTTTCATGTGCCAAAACTTGATTTAATCATTTTGGATGGAAGGCCTTCTAAAACTAATTACATGCTCCTTGCCTGTTGCAGTGGGGGAGGGTACTCATTCTCTAACCTTTTCTTGAGGACACAGGAACCATTAATTTACCAGGCCATAAATTAAGAAAAATAAGGTGCTATTTGTACCAATAATGAATTTTCCCATTGGTGCTTTGGATTTTGAGTTCTTCTGCCTTCTTTAATAATTCTATTCATCCCCGCTTCATTTCTCCATGCTTTTTGGATATTGTATGACAGCCAGCCAGGAATGGACTCTGATGTCAGAGCTACGTGCAGATTGGAGCTCTGCTCTTATGTCCACTGGGCTTCAGTGTCTTTGTGTGTAGTATGTGTCCAAGTGAGCTGTCACTGATTATGTCTGGAAAGTCCAGTCCCCTCCTACCATCATTGGAAAGACCAGACACACAATGAAAGGGAAGCTCTGGTACTGTGGACCTCGCCTCTCAGGACAGGTAAATGCTTAACAGTAAGCAAGTAGGTTTGTTTCTCACTCTGCAGCTTTTCCACTCACATACCTGGTCTGCAGAGGGTCCTCTTGGAGCCACATGGACAATCTTGCCACTGCCTTATTTGCCCTGTCCCCGGTCTCAAGGTGTGTGACATAAACCTGGGTCCAGGGTAGGGGCTAGACATGCCTTTCTCATCAACAGGAGGAAGCATCCCAGGTCTTCAGAGGGGGGCAAAGTTTCTAGAGTAAATCTCACAATCTGTTTTGCACGTGGAGGTCCCAGGAGATGCAAGCGGTTCTGTAGACTTTGGATCTTTAAAATGCTGGCATGCTGCGGTCAAGTCCCACTTTGGACGCCTGCCCCACACTTTTCTGTGTTGAAGGAGAACTGCAAAGGCCCCGTTGCTCAACTCTTGGAGAATAGGAAGAAGCTATGTTCTTATTAAACTAGTCACAAGTTCTCAGAGCTGCAAATGAAAACCATGACTCCCTCCCATGCTCCCCTTCCCTTCTGCTCCTCCACTTCCGTTTGCTTAGATGCACTCCACCCTTCATACAATGGGGAAAGCACCACCAACAAGTGGATAATTAGGAGTGGGGGCAAGCTGGTTATTTTGCCTTAAAAAAAAAAAAAAAAAGATTTAAGTCCCTAGAGCCAAAGCTAAAGCCACAGACTGACAGGGCAGGATACGCCCCTGACGGCAACCTCCTGTCAAGGATAGTAGAATGCTGATTCATCTTCTTATGAAATAAAGGACTCTCCAGAGAGAGGGGAAAGAAGGGAAGGAAAACAAGGCATTTCAAGGGAAAGGAAAGGGAGGAGAAGTAAGAGTGGAAACTTGCTGTTTCCCAGCACCTAGTGTGGTGTATGTGTATGTATACATGCGTGTATATGTGTACATGTAAACACAGTGTTTTTTCATTTAATGCAGATAGTTTTCACTGTCCTTATTTCCATATTTCAAACTAGAATAGTTGGATTAATGTTTTCAAGTTACTGGTTGGTGTATGAAGATTTTTCTTGGCAAGCAAAAGGACATAGACGCCCACCTCTCACTCCTTACCTCTTCCCATCTTACAGAAGGCAAGAGAAAGGAAAACAAGAAGGAAACGCTAACAGTCTTCAAACCCTCAAAGGGAGATGAGCTTCGTACACCAGGCTACAGGAATGAACATTGCTGTAACTTTTTCGGATACTTTACAACTTGCACGTATTTCTACCCTCACTCCCTTTCTTTTTCTTCCTTCTACACTGGCTGCATTTTTGCATTCGTTGTTTCGTCTCCTTCTTCACCTTCAAAATGGGCACAACAATTTAAGTACTCCTGAGGAGAATTGGAGGAAACCAACCAGGACACGTGGGTTCCTTGGCTGTAGATTTTTTTTAGTATCCAGTGCTCAGTGAAACTGCAACAAAGTAACTAGAATCTTTTTAGTATCCAGTACTCAGTGAAATTGAAACAAAGTAACTCTGCATCATTCTACATTCAGTTTCTATCTCCCCTGTGGCTATGGCTCAGATCTTTGTTATCAGTGTATCTCTGGGTCACAGGGATCTTAGCCCCCACTCAATCCAAGGGTGACTGAGAGGAGATGAGGGGAAAGTGGAAACAATATATCAAAAGCAGTAAAAAGGGAGACTAGCTGAATGGAATCAAACAGTACAAAGTCAAGTTGCAAGGCTGATGCTGGTCTAGGCTTTGACAGGCTGTGAATGCCTGCTCTAATGGCAGACTGAGGTCTGTTGTAGACTATTGTTTTAAGGTGTGTTACTTTTGTTTATGTTGCATTTACTTAACTCTGTGAAGTTACTGTGCCTGTCTAAAACACCTGATAGTCTAATAAAAAGTCGAATGTCCAATAGTGAAGCAGGAGAAAGGATAGGCAGGGCTGGCAGGCAGGGAGAATAGATAGGAGAAATCTGGGGGGAAAAAAGAAGAAAAAGAAAGAGAACAGGAGAGGAGGATGCTTGGGGCCAGTCACACAGCCACTCAGCCAGTCATAGAGTAAGAGTAAAAGTAAAATATATAGAAGTAAGAAAAGGGAAAAGCCCAGAGACCAAAGGTAGACAGGGATAATTAAAGTTAAGAAAAACTGGCTAGAAACAAGCCAAACTATGGCCGGGTACTTATAATTAAGAATAAGCCTATATGTGTGATTTATTTGAGAGCTGGGTGGCACTGCCACCCCCCCCCCCAAAGAGCCAAAGAGCACAAAAGAGCAAAAACAACAGATATCACAAGTCTTTAATTTTCAGTACAAGGATGTGTGAAGAATATCATGCTTGGGGGTCATAAGCCATGTACATGCATGATTCTCACAAGTTTTATTTACATTCCTTGGAAGCATTTTTAAAAAAGATTTATTTATTTATTATGTATACAGAAGAGGGCGCCAGATCTCATTACGGATGGTTGTGAGCCACCATGTGGTTGCTGGGAATTGAACTCAGGACTTCTGGAGGAACAGTCAGTGCTCTTAACCTCTGAGCCATCTCTCTAGCCCCTCCTTGGAAGCATTTCTATTTCTTCCATGTGACTAGCAGCACTGAAAAATCATCATGGCTTTTTGAAGGAAATCACTCATCAGAATTCTGTCACTGGCTCAAGACACAGTCTGGTTAATGCTAATCAGACAGGACTGACTGCTGCTCTTTCTTGACAAAGACAGAGCATGTACGCGGGAAATTTAGAAGAGGCTAACTGATAGTCTAGCTAGATTTTGCCAAGAAACCTGGTTAATGTGCAAGATTTTGCATAACAGCTATGGGATTCCCCCCCCCTCCTTCCTTTCTTCCTTCTTGTATGTAGGTATTTTGCCTGCACTTGTGTCTTTGTGCCATGTTCGTGTAGTGCCCATGGAGGTCAGAAAAGGGCATCAGATCCCCTGGGACTAGAGTTAAAGACAGCTGGGAGCCATCATGTGGGCACTGAGAATGGAACTTGGGTCCTCTGCAAGAGCAGCTAGTGCTCTTAACCTCTTGAAGCTATCTCTTCAGCCCCGTGATTTGGCACTTTACTCTTTCCCATAACCCCTTTAGTAATCACAGTGAGGACAATTTCCAGAGAATTCAGTCACTAACATTTATGAATTCACTGGTTGCCCTGGTTACCTAACTGTCCAAGAATCTTCCTTGGTGGCCTCTGGTCTCTCATTTTAAAACTGTAAAAAAACTGCATTTAAGAAACATTTTGAGATGCACCAAGGTTCTGGGTGCCCTAGAATGGGATATCCAAGTGGAAGATAGACTCATGAAGCCTGTCTTCCCAGTTGTGGAAGACTGAGGAAAAAGAAACTAATACTTAGAAACAAACATATACCAGGATGCCCGCTGAGTCCTTGACAGAACTCATTCCCTTAATGCCCATCTCATGCCTGGGGCATGGGTGCCGGGAGACACTGGCACAAGAGACTAAAGCAGTGTCCCACCGGATGTCATGGATATAGAAAGTGGGACGCCTGGTCTTTTTGGGTGTTGCTCCCCTTTCCCCCAGCCATGAAACTTGTCCTTCTAGTCACTACCTCTTGAGGTGGAGCTGCCTCCTAGGAAGCATGAAGAGAAGTTGGGACATCCTCCTGAGGAGCTGGGAGCTGAGGGGCCAAAGGGGGTGGTACCCTGCCAACCCTGCTGTTCTGTGTCTGCATGCTTCCTCCCATTGTTTCCCGCTGCTCCAGAGAGTTCAACTCCCGAGCTCCTCCCCGGATAATATAAGATTTTGTTTGCCCCACGGGGCAAGGGCAGTGGGACCCTCCTGAGGAAATCTTCAGAGGAAGCAGGAAGTGGGATGGACCTGGTGGGTAGCAGAGACAGGAGGGATCACTCTGGGGCTCCCTGAGGCTGAAGGCAGGGAGCAGGGCAATGGCACTTCCCCATGATTTCATGTTTAGCTGAGTCTAATTAATAACTAACAAACAAGTCTACAATTAACTCGCTCCCCTCTTGGCCAGCCGAGGGAGTAATAGTAACCAACATTCCTTTTCAAGTCTGCAGGGTTGTGGAGAAGGTGGGAGGGAAATGGGGCTTCAAGCTCAGCATGCACGGTCACAGGAGTTGGGCATAGCCTCCTCTGCTCCCTCTCCCCTGCAAACTCCATTATCTATACCAGATGTTGCATTAAAAGAAGAATTACTATACTTCAGGGCTCAAATTATATGTGCCTGATTTATTGCCTGAGTTCAGTTTTAAGTGCTACCTTGCAGAACGCTGATAAATGATGGCTTATTATTTTGCAGAGTGCCTGGGCTGATGAAGATATCAAGGACAGGAAGGGGTTAACTGCTTTGAGGCTTGAGACCCTTTGGCTGCTGTTGTTCTCCTTCTGAACATTTCACCCCATCTCCCTAACCTCCCACCATCCAACACATACAGTTTTGGTTGCTTGTATTTTGTCTCCGAAGTGATATGCACAAGGCCCTGTCTTTGCTCTGCTGAGTTGCAAAGATAAAACAAAGACGTTGGAGTGCTTCATTCAAGATCTGCATTGGACTGATTTCCCCTTGCCATCATTTTTGTCTCTGTGGGCATTGCTTTAGAGCCTAGGCAATTTGGCTTATGACTAGCTTGCCAGCATGATTTTGTATTTTTCCTCCACACTGGCTCGACTCCATCCCATCATAGGGCTTGTCCGGACCCCAGGGCCTCATCTTGGATTCTTTTCTTTTCTCCCTTCTTCCAGCTAACTCATCCTCTTGTTCCCATGCAAAGGACTCTTCCTGAACCGGATTTTAGCTACCTTCTACTATTCAGGTTTATGGTGCCCTAGACTTGTTCCTTCTGGTACTTTCCATCATGTGTGTATGTTTGCCTGACTTCTCTATGTATCATGAGCACTGATAGATTGAACTCCAGTACCACCACTTTCATCCCAGAGCTAGCCACACATGTCTGATGTTGCTATTGGATGACTCAGGGAACAGCCAGGCTGCTTGGCCCGCCCTGCTCCTCCTCCTCCTCCTCCTCCTCCTCCTCCTCCTCCTCCTCCTCCTCTCCTCCTCCTCCCCTCCTCCTCCTCTCCTCCTCTTTTCCTCTCCTCCTCCTCTCCTCCCCTCCTCCTCTCCTCCTCCTCCTCTCCTCCTCTTCCTCCTCCTCCTCCTCCTCTCCTCCTCCTCCTCCTCCTCCTCCTCCTCTCCTCCTCTTCTCCTCTCCTCCTCCTCCTCCTCCCTCCTCTCCTCCTCTCCTCCTCTCCCTCCTCTCCTCCTCCTCCCCTCCTCCTCTCCTCCTCCTCCCCTCCTCCTCTCCTCCTCCTCTCCTCCTCCTCCCCTCCTCCTTCTCCTCCTCCTCTCCTCCTCCTCCCCTCCTCCTTCTCTTCCTCCTCCTCCCCTCCTCCTTCTCTTCCTCCTCCTCCCCTCCTCCTCCTCCTCTTCCTCCTCCTCCTCCTCTCCTCCTCCTCCTCCTCCTTCTTTTTTTTTTGTTGTTGTTTTTTGTTTTTTTTCAAGACAGGGTTTCTCTGTAGCTTTTGGAGCCTGTCCTGGACTAGCTCTGTAGACCAGGCTGGCCTCGAACTCTAAGAGAGTGCTGGGATTAAAGGTGTGTGCCACCACTGCCCAGCCCCGCTCATCGGTGTCACTTCTAGCCTTATGTTCTTGGGAGAGCTCCTTGAACTCCTTGTGCCTCAGTTTTTCCCACATGTAGGATGAAGGTAACAGTAGAAGGGCCTCTCATAGTGACTGTCTGGGTTAACTTACTCTATTAGGGCCCTGAAAGCACACCTCACTTATGGTAGCTTCTGTACAAAAGACTTAAAAGCACGTACTTGGTGGTGCTGGGGCAGTAGATCAGTTGGTATGATGCCTGCCACACAAGAATGAAGACCCAAGTTTGAGTCCCTGGCACTCACACAGAAAGCCAGGCAAGGTGGCATGCATGTGGGTTCTGTTGGCACTTTGGGGATGGACATAGGTGGATGTCTGGAGCTCACTGGCCTAGTTGGATTGGTGAACTCCAGGTTCAGTGAGACATTTTGCCTCTGGAAAAAAAAATCAGAGGACAATCAAGCAAGACATCTGGTGCCAAATTCTGGCCTCCACATGCACACTCACATGCATGTGCACATTTACACACACACACACACACACACACACACACACACACACACACACACCTAGAGAGAGAGAAAGGGGAAACACTTGGCATATAGTCTTATGTGTTTCCTTGATTTTGACTGTTCTGCTGGCTCTATTTCCTCTGGCCACACTCCTTTGACTATGATTCTCTCTTAGCACTCAGCATCTCATAGTAGAAACAGGCCTACCAAAAGATCTTTCAGCTAGACAGCCACACCTTGGTCATCACAATGGCAACAACTTCAGATGGGAGGTGGGCAAATATGACTGTATCCATAGTCAGGAGAACACGTTAAAGGGACTTTCTGGATCCTAGGTTCTCTTCAGTCCAGTATCGTTTATGGAACATCTGCCAAGGTTGGGGCTCTATGAAAACACTAGATGATTCAACATCATATAAAAGATTCTGCCCTTGGTAAGATCAGAGTCAAACAGGGCACAAAACAATAGCTAGGAACTGATAACAGAGAGGGCTGAATGTAGTGTTTGGGTTACCAATGAGGGGCAACAAATGTAAACACTCAAGGAGTAGCCACTCAAGGGAGCTGGTGGTTGAGTTGGTCCTTGGAGCATGAGGATAAACTTATCAGGCACTGACCTAGGTACCATTTTCCAGGCAGAAGGAATAGCATGAAAAGGAATCTGAAGTGTTAAAAGTATTTTTAGAACCATGGTTCATGCAGAAGCTAAGTATAGTTTGAAATTGCAGGTAGACAACAGAGGAGATGGGCTCAGAGGACTTTGTATGTCATGCTAAGGAGTTGGCATTGTGTCCTGTAGCTCAAGGGAAGTGGTTGAAGTCTTGGGAAGAGGAGGGTCCCCATAGTCACCTCCAGATGCTATAAAAACAACCGCAACTATAACAACAAAGACTCGTACTTCTTAGACCGAGAGGGGAAGCAATACTTTGGCCACTTACATAATCAACTCCTCATTTATAGAGCCAGTGAGGTCCAGTTTCCAAGCATTGCTTTTCTGTGTACCCTGCAGACTCCCTACTTGTCAGCAATCTTCAAAAACCAAGGGTAGGTATTTCTATTGTCCTGTTGAGATGTCCTAGGTTATATAGGTGTGGAAGGAGCTGCCTTCACCCCCTTTCCATCCAGGTTTAGTAGATTACTACTAAGACCAGTTTGGTAGGGGCTGTTACAGGGTCATGAGGAAACAACAAGAGTGGGAACGAAAGAAGGGAAGTGTTGAGCCCTTGTTCCATAAAGAGCATCACACATGCCTGGGAAGCAAACACCATGACTACACGACTACTATTTCTTCTTCTTCTTCTTCTTCTTCTTCTTCTTCTTCTTCTTCTTCTTCTTCTTCTTCTTCTTCTTCTTCTTCTTCCTCTCCTCCTCCTCCTCTTGCTCCTCCTCCTCCTCCTCCTTCTCCTCTTCTTTTAAATTCCCAATAACTCTAGGAAATAGACATCATCCAGCATAAGTGAGAAAAGGGACACCTTGAGAAACTAGCAAATACACGTGGCTGGTGGCTGGCAGAACTTCTAGAGATGAGGCCACTCCTTTCAGAACTGTCTTTTGCAAATTGACTTTGTTTCTCCTTCCTTTGCTCAGCATTCTAAATTCCTTTTAATTTTAAAAATTATTATTTTATGTGTATGGGTGTTGTGCTGGCACATATGTCTGTGCACCATGTGTTTACCATACCTACTGAGGCCAGAAGGAGGCAGTGAATCCCCTGGAACTGGAGTTCCAGTCAGTTGTGAGTTGTCAGGCAGGTGCTAGGAATTGAACCAGGGTCCTCTTTAAGAGTGGGCTATGCTCGTAGTTACTAAGCTTAACCATTGACCACTAACACATTCTAAATTCAGCCCCTTAGCATTCTAAATAATTGCTTCATCCAAATGAACAAAACGTTAACTGTTAAAAGTCTTTCTTTAGGGCTGGAGAAATGGCTCAGCAGTTAAGAGCACTGACTAATCTTCTAGAGGACCCAGGTTCAATTCCCAGTGCCTACATGACAGCTCACAACTGTCTGTAACTCCAGTTCAGACCCTTACACAGACATACATGCAGGCAAATCACCAAAGCACATAGAAATATTTTTAAAAGCCTTCCTTTAGAGTTTTAAAACTTTCAGAACATCTAAGAACCTCCAGATAATATTTTCTTTAATTCTATATATAAACTAACACAAAAATGTGCAAACTGCTGTGATGTTTAATTTGTAGAAGGAAAAATAAAAAATTTAAAAGGTGTGGGGAAACATATTCCCTGAATTAATGAAAACCCTACTGAGCACATGGCTTTCCTGCCCAATGTCTTGAGGCGTATCCCTTCCTTTCCTGTGAAAGCCCTTTCAGGCACCTGAGCTCACTAAGATGCTTTTTTGGGGGATGACGGCGTCCCCCTACCTTTCAGGTCTTGGCTCTTGAGTAAATTTGATCTCCTTCCTACCAGTTCAGTCTCCTAAGTGTTTGCTTTTGAGTGGGAGAAGATGGACATAGGTGGCATAATGTTCTTTAGTCTATTCACACCCACACGCTTGCATTTGCTACTTTTTTGGTTATTTTCTTTACATCACATGGGGCTTACAGTGATTCTTTGACACACATGTTGTGCTCCATTAGATTGTGAGCTACATGTGAGTTTGTTTGGTGCCAACATTGTGTGTTCGACATTAGGGAATCAATATGTGTTTGCTTGGCTTGGGAGCCTCTAAAACTCAGAATCAGCCCACCGGTCACTAGAGGGCCTTATGGATATATAATGGGGAGTAAAATCAAGTTACAGATGACTTAACCCATTGGCCTCTTCATTTTTCTTTCCTTTTTTTCCTTCTTTGATCATTCACACATACAAAGCCATCTTCTAGTTGTTCCTTGTTTTTAACACAGTCCAGGAAAGTCCTCCGTGAGTTCTCAAACAGCACATAGCCCTTTACTCTGAGAGTCAGGGGCGACTTTTATGAAAAGGCAACATCTGAGATCTAGGAACGAGAGATCACTTGAAAATTGCTGAACACAGGAGGAGGGGCTGAGGGTAATGACAACTCCAGGTAGAGGGTCTGTCTGGCATAATCCCAAGGCCCAGAAAACAGAAGTGATGAGGTCAAGGGACTGGAAACGGAAAGCTGACAGGCTGAAGGGGAGCTGGGGGTGGCACTGGTGGGCCTTGAAAGATAGACCGAGGGCTCCAAACTGTTTCTGAGCTCTCCTGAAGCATTTGAGAAAAATATTCAAGTAAGTTGAAATGGGTGTCTTAGGGTTTCTATTGCAGCAGTGAAACACCACGGCCAAAATGCAAGTTGGGGAGGAAAGGGTTTATGCCGGTTTATGCTGGTGGCTGTGTCAGAGGAGCAGCTTACACTTCCCTGTTGCTATTCATCACCAAAAGAAGTCAGGATAGGAACCTGGAGGCAGGAGCTCATGCAGAAGCCTTGGAGGGGTGCTGCTTACTGGCTTGCTTTCCCTGGCTTGCTCGGCCTGCTTTCTTTCAGAACCCAGGACCACCAGCCCAGGGATGAAACCACCCACAATGGGCTGGGCCCTCCCCCATGAATCGTTAATTGAGAAAATGCCTTACAGCCAGATCTTATGGAAGGATCTTCTCAGTTGAGGTTCCCTCCTCTAATTTAACTCTAGTTCATGTGTCAAGTTGACATAAGACTAGTCAGCACAATAGGAAAGAAAAAGGATTCTTGTCATGTATCTGGGGTGTATTCTTGCATGTATACATATGCATGCTATTTTGCCTCTTTCTTTCTTTCTTTCTTTCTTTCTTTCTTTCTTTCTTTCTTTCTTTCTTTCTTTCTTTCTTCCTTCCTTCCTTCCTTCCTTTCTTTCTTTCTTTCTTTCTTTCTTTTTTTTGAGACAGGGTTTCTTTGTGTAGCTTTGAGCCTTTCCTGGAACTCACTTGGTAGCCCAGGCTGGCCTTGAACTCAAGAGATTCACCTGGCTCTTCCTCCTGAGTGCTGGGATTTAAGGCATGCACCACCACCGCCTGGCCGCTATTTTGCCTCTTAAATCATGTTAGTTATGTAAAAGACTAGCATACAGCACTTCAAAATATGATTAAGACTAGAATCTGCACTCTCAAAATATCCCTCTTCAGTATAAGGGTTATTTTGAACTGAACAATGGGAGAATCTGCAGATATAAAAGAAGGCCCTGTGTTATAAGTTTTAAGTCAACTGTTGTTACAGACTTTACAGATTTTTAATCATATCCAATAAATTTATAAATCCCGAGGCATAGAAAGTTCATATAATAGTCATATAAATCTTGAGATACGGTTTATATCTTAGCAAAAGTTTGTAGGCAGCTAAATGAAACCGGTAGTCTAATTTTATAGCCTTTTGCCTTGCTCTCTTTCTTTTTTTCTTGTCACAAAGTCAGGTGGATCATTTGACATAGGTCAGAAGGAATTTCCAATTCCAGAGCCAGCTTTTCAGTAAAGCAGAACACCATAAAATGGTATTCCAACATTGTCCATACCCAGAAGACATTTGAATCCCTGCTAAACTGAATCCAGTGACCAGAAAGCTCAGAGACAAGAAATTTTGAGCCCTGGCTATCCAAGCAGCCATGGCAAGCATGCACAAAGCCACCCAGGCTAGCACGCTGGGGGTGGGGTGTCCACGCTGCCCCAGCCTGGAGGCGTGGGAGCGGTGGCGGCTAGAGCCTGGTCCAGCTCCCACGTCTGCCCGTAGCTGGAAAAAATTATTGGGGCACAGAAACACAGGGGACAGAGAGAGGAAAATGAAACAATAAACAGGGCGCAAAGGCTAGAGGATGAGCATAAGCTTACTGGTCTTCTTACCATGTCACTCATCTGTTTCAGTTGCCCCGAGGCAGAACACACAAAGACAGGCCAAACACAAGACAACACAGAGCAAAAATGACAACAGGGACAAGGACAACAACAATCAGAGTCATCCAGAGGGTCCAGTTTGACCAAAGAAGTTTTTTGTTTGTTTGTTTGTTTTTGTTTTTATAATAGAAAGTTCTTTTCCTCCTCAACTGCCTCCCTGCACAAACCAGGCACTGGGAACCTGCCAGAGGCTGCCTCAGTGTCAGGTTTACTTGGTTCAGGTAGGCTGGGCCTATCCACCTTGGCCCTTGGTGATGCCAAATGTCCTTGTTGGGTCTGTCCAACCTCTTGGCTCCCAGTATTGCAGAACACTCTTAGGGTTCCAGGGCTTGGTTGTATTATTGCCTAAGTGTTAAAACCCTGTCAGTGGGTGCCCAGGTGCTGGGCCTCTCCAATTTCTGTCTTGGCTTCAAGTCTTACTAGGGTATCACATCCCCAGGGTCCCAAGGTGGGTCAGAAAAAGAACTGGCGGCTCTGGCCAAACTCCTAAGTAACCATATGGGCAATGCAACATCTCACTTGTTGCCCTGGATGGGGAAATATTGGGTCTCATCAGACCCTACCCTGCTACATCTCCAGTTCGGGATCCCACAGAAACAGATGTCACAGAGAATATTCATGACCTATCAGAGGGGCCTCCACAAATGGGTGCTTGATGCTCTCTTTTGATGCAGCCATTCACTCGGGCAGTCTGTGAAACTGAAGGCATGCCTGGGGGCCTTGGAGTATCTCCAAAGTACTTACCTCCTAGAGAGCAGCTCTTGAGTCCCAGAGGGCCGGAGGGAAGGGTCCAGCTTCTGAAATCTTGATCTTAATGAGGCCTCCAAATGTTAACATAATAATCTCTTGAAACAAAGATATGGTTGCCATTTCCTGGAACAGGCAACACAGAACAATTTGTAGTTAAGGGTATAGGTGGGATATATCTCAATACTTGAGAAACAGATTTAATCATAAACAAGAATGAATCTAGTTTGCTTTTATGATAAGATGGCTTTCAAACCAAAGATGGAGGCAGGCTGCTTTATTATCCTATGCTCACAGACCTGAAGGGCTAACCAAGAACCAACTTCTCCAAACTAGAACCTCTTCCACTTATTGTTTCATAAAAAATCTTGAAAGTGGAGAATGCTTCTCTGTGAGGCCCATCGTCTCTACCTCATTTTCCTGAGGCTGAGCTGGGATAAAGCAATCATCTATCAGGCTCTGGTCTCAGATTGCTGGGAATAGGCCCCAGCATCAAAACACTTAAGGGAGTAGAAAGGCCAGGTCCTGATGACAAACAGAGGCTGAGTAATCAACACTGATGAGCAGGCTTCTGTTTTTAGCCTGAGTAGATGTGATACTGTCTAACATCTTGATCAGGTTTGTTTTCTCCAGTAATTAAAGAATTAAAAGGCAGGGGGAAAACCCACAGGAGAAATAGGTAACAGTGGATAAATCTCAAAACACTGCAAAAATGGGGGCAGGTAGCAGTTGAGGAAAGGCCTTTTTGGGGGTGGGGGAAGAGAAGCATACATACAGTAGATACACAGAGAAAAACGCTCTCTGCAAAGCAGAGGCGGGCTTCAGGAAGCCAAAAATCCAGTCTCTGAAGTCTTCTTCATCCGCTAACTTAGGGATGGATTGGTTTGAAGAAAGATAGGATGATTGATTGGACAACTGTTGTGTGACATGTCCTGATTAGGCCTTAAACTTGTTGAATCAGTCCATCAGCAGGGGTGGGGTGGGGTGGTGGTGGTGGGGTTTGGGCTGGTGAGAGATAAAAGCCAACAAAGTCTTTGCTTTAAGCTTCCAGGTTTTTGTCTCAAGTCAGGAGGGTGAGGAAATAGGCAGCCATCTTGGAAATCTGCTTCCTTTATTATCTAGCTATGTCCTCTCTCCCTATTTCTGCCTACCAGGGAGTCTGTCTTCCTCCTTGCCTCTCAGATAGAGGTGACATTCCTCCAGGAGTTTGATTCTGAAGCTGCTGAATTTGAATTGCTTTGGTCACACCCAGCAGGCAGCTCCAAACACAAGTTAATACTTAGGAGAAAGTTCTGGGTTGGCGATATGTGTGGGTGCACATATTTAGGTGTGTGTATGCACATGTTTATTTCTGTATGCATGGGCATATGTGTATGTGTATGTGGAAGGCACAGTTTGACATCTGGTGCCTCCCTCAGTTTCTCTTCTTCTTGTTATTTGAGATAAGATCTCTCACTGAATCTGGAGCTTACAAATTCAGGTAAATTGTCTGGACAGCAAGCCCCAGGAATCCTCCTATCTCTGTCTCCTGAGAGCTGTGATTACACATGCACACTGCCCCACCAAGCTTTGAAACATATGCACTGCCACACTAGGCTTTCAGGTAGAGTTTGCTTGTTTGCTTTTTAAACAAGTGTCGAGATGGTTATCAAAGATGTCAGTTAAATGAATCAAACTGGGACTAGTGACTGAAGAGAGAGAAGCTGAGAATTGAAAGGAGAATCTCAAGAAACCTCAGCAATTTAAGGATAAGGCCTAGCTGGGTGGTGGTGGCGCACACCTTTAATCCCAGCACTCAGAGGCAGAGCCAGGGGGACCTTTGTGAGTTCGAGGCCAGCCCGGTCTACAGAGCAAGATCCAGGACAGGCACCATAACTACACAGAGAAACCCTATCTTGAACCTCCGCCCCCCCCAAAAAAGGATAAAACCTGAGAAATGGAGTTAAAAAGAGTGTGTGTGGGGGGATCCCAAGCCCATCATTGGATCCTAGGGAAGAAACTTAGGGAATTTTGTTCAACAGAGGCAGAAGCTGTGGAGTTCACAGAAAACAAGGATTCAGAAATATCTATCAGTTTTAGTAAGTCACATTGCTAAGACCTATTTCTCTGAGCCTCTGGGTTGGAAGCTCCATCTTAATGGTTTGAAGAAATAAATGATTGACTCGAACATGGCAAACAAAGGTGACATCACAGAAATCTTGGGTAGGAAGGAGAGGACAGATTAACGTGCACCTCTTTGGGCAGGTGGAGTCAAGCCAGCTGTTCCAAATGGCATCAGAGAGTGTTGACGGAAGTACAGCGAACCAAGGGGGAAGAGGCTGAAGATACTATGAGATAGAAAGCAGATGTGAATGTAGACAGGTCAGTGGCTGCAGACAGCCGACAGTGGTTGGAGAAATCACCAGGAGAGGTGCTGTCATCCTCAGATGATGGAAACAAAACAAGAAGGAGGCTCTAAACCAGAGAGGCTGGTGTGTGTGTGTGTGTGTGTGTGTGTGTGTGTGTGTCACTCAGTTGGCATAGCACTGATCCCGCAAGCACAAGGACTGGAGTTTGATCCAAGAAACTTGCACTGAAAAACAAAGAGAAAAATATAACTAATTCCAGCACTGGTTCATGGAGACAGGAGGGTTCCTGGGGCTCATTGGCCACCCAGCCCCACCTACTTCATGAGCTCCAGGTCAGTGAGAGATCCTGCCTCAAACAACAACAAGAAGGTAGGTGGATGGTGTTGGAGGAAATACATCTGATGTCCTCCGACCTCCATACACAAATGCTTGCCTACACACACACACACACACACACACACACACACACACACACACACACACACTAGTTCTGTCACATCTTCATAGTTTGTCTATTTACGTGACATTCATCTAGACTCCATCTCCAATGCATGAGGCTCTACTCCTCACCAGGCTCTGTGACCCAACCGACCTGCCAATGCCATTCTATCCTCAAGTCTAAATCAGTCATTCTCTGATCATTATTTCTATTTTCCTCATAAAAATTCCAGGTAGTGGTCTTTTCCTGGTGTTTAAAGAGGCCGAATGAAGCAATGCATGAATGAATGTTCACTGACAGCTCTTTTGTCAACATTTGACAATTGTTTATTATTTAACTAACATGTGCATTGTACCATGAGGGTTCCCGGTGAGTCACAAAAAATTACATGGCACTTATAGAGCTTGCTGCCCGGCTGGGAATACAAGAGGAAGACAGGTGTTGTCACACCAAATGCCAAAATGCTAAGACTGGATCCTGGAGAGAGGAGCCTGGAGCTGGTGTCCTAAAGTGGGCTATTGGCCAGATGTCTGAGTACTCTGGTCAGTCAGAGATTACCGTGACAATCTGGACCACGGTTTTATGAGTGAGAAGCCCAGACTATTCCTGTCAGAATCTTCTATACATTATATGAATTTATGAATAAATGAACACATACGTAGATATTTTCTTACATCTTGTAAAGACTATTCACTGCCATCCATCTTTGAACTTCTGTTTCCCAGAAAGTGTCAGTCTTCAGTAAGCAGTTGACCAGTGCTATGGGGTTTTGTAAATAGTGACATTAGCTTGCCGATGTTCTGATTCCAGCCTGTTCTTTCCCAGCACCAGTAAGTACTTCCTTGGGGGAAACCATAATTTCTTGTCTGACTGTAACAAGTACTTAAGTCTAGGCACTTGACCTTCGGGTGGCAGGACCTACTTTCAGCTCAAGAGGCTAGTTCCTCCTCCTGGTTCTGGTTCATTGCCCTGAAGCCTGTGTGGACTGGATTTCAGTGACTGTCAGTAAGTAGTTCAGGGCTTTGCTTAGAACCCCAGAACCAGAGGCAGCTAACAAAGATATCAACAGTTGCCACTTTCTTTTTTTTTTTTCTCTTGCAAAGGCCAGTAACCACAGATTCCTAGCAGAGAGCACTCTTCTACTGTTGTGACTCTGTCTGTCTGTCTATCTGTCTGTCTGTCTGTCTGTCTCTCTCTCTCTCTCTCTCTCTCTCTCTCTCTCTCTCTCTCTCTGTGTGTATGTGTGCGTGCATGCGTGTGAGTGTGGAGGCCAGTGGTCAACATCAAGCATCTCCCTCAATCATTCTCCACCTTAGGTTTTTTGAGACAGTCTTCCATTGAACTAGAGCTCACCAGCTGGCTAGACTAGCTGATGAATCCCAGGGATCTTCCTGCTTCCATCATCTTTCTCTCAGTATTGGGATTACAGATACTACTAGTTATTATATCAGGTTTTTATGTGGGAGCCAGGGATCTGAACTCAGGTCTTCATGCTTGCAAGGTCGGCAATTTGCAAAATAAGCCATCTCCATGGCCTCATACTTTTGCAATTCATTAGAGGAAAAGGAATCTATAGCTTTAACACATTTTCATATTGGTGAGTAGAAAGATAAAGTCAGGAGATGCTGATTGATGTTTTGAGGACCTACAGTGAGGCAGTTGCTAGTAAAAACTAAAATATTGGAGCTAGAGAATGGCTCAGTGTTTAAGAGCACTTGTTGCTCTTCTAGAGAAGTGAATTTGGTTCCCAGCACCCACCTCAGATGGCTCACAACTGCTTGTGACTCTAGCTCCAGGGTATCCCATGCCCTCTTCTGGCCTCCTCAGGCAACTGCACACATGTAGAATATACTCACATAGACATATACATATAGAAACTTTTTTTAAAAATTGAAGTATTATTGGTTACTGTTACTGTATGTCTGTCTAATGAGGAGTCTTACTTTTTCTTTTTTTTTTTTTCTATTTTTAAATTAGATGCTAAGAATTGAACCCAGGGGCTTATGCAGACAGAGAAGTACTCACTACACTACTCTATTGCTAAACTGTGTACCCAGCCCCTCCTGTCTCTGTGAAGAAGTGAAGATGGGGGCAGTGATGTGTGGAGGCAGCAGCAGAGTCAGCCTGGCTTATGACTCAAGCTTGGTCATCGAGAGCTTGGACCTACAAGGGCAGGTTTGAAAGCCAGACTACGGCTCACCATGGACTGTGGGGAATTCATTATGTAACATAGATGGTAGACAGTGTCAGAAGTAATGTGTGGAAACTAGAAAGCTGGAAAAAAAATCAGTTTATGTATTAATATAAAAACAAAAGAGAAGCTTTGAGAAACACTGAACAAATAATTCTGATATTAACACTATTTAAAAAATAGATAGAAGGGTGTAGGGTTTAGAGGCATTACTGAGATTCAGAGAACATGGGGATGGCACAGCGAGATGCTGTTAGTAGTTATGCGGCGCTAGGAACACGTCCCGAACACGACAGAACCACTGGAGAGTTTTATTAAAGAGGATAGAGGTGACAGGCCTGGGTGAAACACACGTGGGGAGAGAGAGAGACAGAGAGAGACTGAGAGCCTCGCGCAAGATGGCGCCGGCTTTTTAAAGGTTGGGCCGCGCATGCGTACAGGGACTCCTGTGGGTACTCCACGCATGCGTGTAGATTACATGGCTGCGCGCGCGCGCGCGCGCGCGCGCGCGCGCTTTACGCAACCACGTAAGGCCACAGAGTCCCGGTCCCGCGAGATGTCTGACCCGGAGATGGCTATTCTACACCGGAAATAGTTAGGCGGTCCGCCGGGCAAGCCCAACCGTGTAATTGTCTATCAGATGCTTACTTTGAGTTTGAAAAGACAGGCTGGGTTTGTTGAAAGGCCCTTGGTTGTTTCTCCGGCCCTATCCTGTGCTGGCTAGTTCCTCTCTCTCTCAGTATTTCATCTTATTTGTATGTCAGTCACACTGGAGTAGGGACCAGTTTCCCACCAGCCAGGCTCCTTCCTGCCTCCTGTCCTGCCCAGGCTGTCTTTCTGCCTGGGGGACCTACTTGTCTTTCAAGCTCAAACTCCTGCCCACCGACTCTTTAGAGATAACTTGTCACTACTTCCTTCTATTAGAATTGCTGTTTGCTCATAATCACGATGATTGCTAATAAATAGGATCATACAGTAACAATGTATCAAGCACAGATTTGCTAATGTCTTTCTTTACGAGCATCACTTCATTTGTTTTTGCCAGCACACAAGGAAACATCCAGGCTCCCTCTACAGATTAAGTAAAAAGACAAAGTGTAGCAGGCTCTAGATCTAAACCCAGGTTGGTCTGACAGAATCTCAACCCTTAAACCTTCCCCAGCCTGCCTCCCAGAGAAGAATGGTGGTGTTTATTTCTCACAGGTGGCCCCGAGGATGCAAAGACGGTGAGATGGAATGTCTGGAATGTGTTAAGCACCCACAGCCTGGTGCAGGAAGGTAGATATACTCAACAGAGATGCTCCAGGCGCCTCCCTCCTCCCTCATCGTAATGTATCAGCCAAGGAAAATGCCCAGGACTGAGGAGATGGCTTCCTTCTTTCCTTCTGTGTTCCCCACACAGCAGTGTTGTGCCCCCCACTGTGTGTGTGTGTGTGTGTGTGTGTGTGTGTGTGTGTGTGTGTGTGTGTATGTGTGTGTGTGTTTGTGTGTAAGGACGTGAGGGAGTGTTGGGATTAGCTAAGAGCTACCTGGTGTCTCTTCCTCTTACACAGCAGCAGCAATGGGACATTGAGTTAGGGTCCTTTTGTGGCCTTATTTAACTCACAGTATCTTTTCAAAAGCTCAGTCTCTAGATTTAATCATGAGGTCTGTGGTCTCAAAACAAGAACTTGGGAGGGGCTTAGTTCAGTCTGTAGGAGGCATGATGGAAAACAAGAATCAAAGGAGCTGGTCCAAGTGCTTTAGCACAGGAATCTCCATCCCTAGACCCCTCCTGTGTGGACAACTGAGGTCTTTCTGGAGCCCACAGATGTGCCCCAGGGACGACTCCATCCTCCCGCAGGAGGAGAGCAAAGCCCCGTTCTTGGTCTCCAGGTGCGTCAATCCTAATCTGATTTTACTGCTGTGCACTTTTCCCTCACCTTACTTCCCAGCCCCACTTAAGGCTAGCAGATATTAATGGAGACATTGTATACAAACACTCCCAGCAAACCCCTGTCTCTCTAGAAACTTCCATGGAGAAAAACAAAAACAAAAACAAACCAAAAACAAACCAAAACAAAAAACCGTTGAAGAATTTCCAGCAGCTTTCTTGGTAACTTGCTGTTTTGCTCAGCAGCTCAAAACTGGGGTAAAACAGGCACTTTCCTCTAAATCTGAATCTAAGAAAAAGGCAGAGTATGCAGAGCAGTAGAAGCAAGCCAGCCAGCCCAGAGTTCTGGGTCCAGGAGCGTGGGATGTATCTATTAGGCTTTTGTCTTGATTAGTAATAAATGAGACCATGAGGATGGAGTGAGGACAAGGTCCTGAGGAAGGAGTACTTAAACAGGCTCAGGCGGGCGGGGCTCATTCAAGGTCATTTGAGGACCAGGGCTGGATTACTCTGGGGGAGAGGGGATTTCTACAGGAGGTAAAGAAGATGCATGTGCTGGCTTCCCAGGTGTGGGAAATTCATCAGAATTGAGTGGAGATGCAGAGCGAGCCGTGGATCAGAGAAACCCCTGATCAGAAGGAGTAAGCTCTCCCTTTTGCCTGCTTGCCCTAGCTCTGGCTACCAAATTCATTCCTTTCCTTCCTTTCCTTTCCTTTCCTTTCCTTTCCTTTCCTTTCCTTTCCTTTCCTTCCCTTCCCTTCCCTTCCCTTCCCTTTCCTTTCCTTTCCTTTCCTTTCCTTTCCTTTCCTTCCCTTCCCTTCCCTTCCCTTCCCTTTCCTTCCCTTTCCTTTCCTTTCCTCTTTTTCCCTTTCCTTCTCCCCCCCCCTCCTCCTCCTCCTTATGGTTTTTTGAGACAGGGTTTCTCTGTGTAGCTTTGCACCTTTCCTGGAACTCTCTCTGTAGCTGGGCTGGCCTTGAACTCACAGAGATCTGCTTGCCTCTGCCTCCCAAGTGCTGGGATTAAAGGCGTGTGCCACCACTGCCAGCTCTAAGTTCATTCTTTTACCAGCATTAGAGCCTACTTCCTTAGAATTGTGGTGTATACTAAAGACCAGCTGAGATATACAGCCTCAAGAACCGAACAACTATTAAATTCTTCAAATTTCCATTGGTAGCAGCCATTGATGGACTACCTGAACCACAGTTTGTGAGGCATTCTAATAAGTCCGTTTTGTTCATACATAGAGAGATTCATTCTACCAGTCCTTTTCAGGTAGAGAACTTTGAATAATGCAGTTGTTTTTCCCTTCACCTGCCCACTGAGGAGGATGTGCTGGCTAACAATAGTGCTTTATATCTCAGTTATTCTCTAAATATTAAACTATCCATGAAAACTACTCTGCATTATTATTCATTTGCCAACAGTTTGTTCTGAATTTCTGGAATAAAACTCCTAAAGCAATGGGAAAAAAATTTAAAAAACCAAAAACAAATAAACAAAAAGATAAGGTGTGTGTTTCCCTTTTTAAAAACGTATTTATTTGTAATCATACATACAATATATTTATCATAGACAAGCTGAGAACATACAGGAAAATAACCTTTGAAAATTAAAAACATCATCCTGATTTCAAATGTACTTGACATCACAGATTAACACAGACAACATTAGAACTTTGAGATGTTTCTCCCAGTCATTTTTGTAAGTACATTTTTGGTGCATGTTTACTTACGTTCCTAGACACATAGCATTCATATACTTAAGCCATATTATCCTTGCTTTTACACAGGAGGGCAAGGGAAAACTAGGTGTGATATTAGTAACTTATATTTTACTGGATTTCCCCTCCATCTGGAATTACAGGGCCTCTGTCCCCACCAGCTTACAAAGGCCTCCCAAATTCTTCTCAGATGTCCTAAGAGGTTTTTAAATAACTCAAGAGCTATGACTCTATTTTCTGTACTTTCAGAACTGTGGCCTTGACACGGATGTGTACAACGAAGGCCTCTGTGTGTGTCCCCAGTGCTGCCAAGACACACTGTGAAACTGTGTCTTCTGGCCACAGTTTTAAGTCTTACAGCTGTCTGGAACCCTTGTACCTCAGGTACCTTGGAGCCTTTCTCCAAATAGAACCACATACAGTTGCTCCTAGCCAGGCAGGGGAGTCACGCTTTGGATTGCACAACCCCAGCTTTAGGTCTTGTGGAAGGTGTTTTGTAGAGCTCTGGTGGATGAGCTTGAACGATAGCTCCCGTCTGTCCTTTCCAGCGTATGCCTGTTGCCCCCTCACCCCCACCCCATTGACAGTTGGACCCTACACTTTGACCATGGGATTGTTTCAGTGACCTCTTTTACTAACACAGTGCATCCAGATGTACATTCTACGACTTCTAAGACTTGGTTCTGAGAAGGCTCTCCCTTTCTATCTGGTCTACTGGGGGCTTCTTCCTGGCCCATTTCCTCTCAGAACCAGCCATCATACTATGAGGCTATCTATGAGAAACCTTCTAGAAAATCTATTTGGAGGGACTCCTCCTGACAACCCCTTCTGAGAGGACAATTGGCATCAACTTCCAACCACACTGAGTGTGCCATCTCAGATCAGCAGACAGCAATAGAAGACTCCAGGTCAGGGCTGGAGAGATGGCTCAGCAGCTAAGAGCACTGGCTGCTCTTCTGAGGATCCGGGTTCAATTCCCAGCAACCATATGGCCGTTCACACCTGTCTGTAACTAAAGATTGGACACCCTTACATAAACATACATGCAGGCAAAACACCAATGAAAATAAGATAAAAATAAATAAATTATATTAAAAAAAAGACTCCAGGTCAAATAGTCACATGACTAATCCTATGAAAGCCCAGATGAGAAATGCCCCCCTTACCCTAGTGAGCTCACAGAACCATGAGTGAAAGGAATAAACTGGTCTTTGCAGACACTGAATGTCAGAATGTCAGGGTGGTTTGATATACAGAAATAGGTAACCTCTTTTTTCTTTTTCTTGGCTGGTCTGTTCTGAGCCTCCCATGAGCTAGACAGAGCTCTCCAGAACAGCCCCACCCTGCCTGCTTCAGAGGCTCTATATCTGGGGTCTTCCCTCCAGATGACGTCTCCATACCCTCAGGTGATCCCTTTTACCCACCCCGTCATTCCTCTTGGCATTTCTAGAGCTTGCTAACTCCCAAGGGTAGAGACAGGCGAAGCCCAGCTGGGAAGTCTGTAGATGAAATGAGGAGCTTGTACGATCAGTGACACTCACTTACTAAATTATTTTTACATTTAGAGTCATACCATGATAAAATTTTCATGTCACTAAAAATTACATCGTTTAAATTTAGGTGATGGTAGAATTTCCATCATTTAAATTTATACTCGCTTGCCAGTTTTTGGACAATTTCCCCCTCTTGTTTTCTTTTCTCCCCCACTTTAAATTTTAAAAAATAAATTAATTAAGAGGACATAAGTATCTTTGCCCATAAATTTTTATTGTGGTTCTTTTGGAACTATTCAGCTCCTCTGTGGATGGTCTGACATGTTCAAAAGTCACCTCATACATAATGTGTCTTTTTAGAAAAAGTCTACCAAAGTGCCACCAGTCAACTTGCTAGCAAAGATGATCTCACCATGACTCTAATTTGCATTTCTATAATTCTTAGTTGTGTTGATTAAAGAATAATTTTCTTCCTTTTACATTTTTAAGGCAATTCTTCCTGTTTTTAACTTACCCATCATTAGTTATCTATTATATGCCAAGAAATCAAGTTGGTAGGCGGAAGTCGGGGGTTTGGCATGTCTTCCCATGGGCTTTGTGAGAGGACCACATGGCCAGAGGCCCAGGGAACACTAGCAGGGCACCTGGCCTGGGGCAGCCTGAACATGCTCTTTGTCTCTCAGGAAGACCCTTAGCTCACTGCACATAGTACTATATGACCTTGTAGAAAGACAATGTTTTCCCCCTTGGGTGCATCTTTTTTCAAAACAAAAACAAAAACAAAAAAACAAAAACAAAAACCACATGTGCATCTTACACATCACATCATCCAATATCACCAAATCCTGTTCTACCCCATCAGCTTTGGGGCATGTTTTTCCCACCCATGGTGTTGCCACTGTCTTACTTCATTGAGCTCCTGTCATTTCCGAGTTCTTCTAATGACCCACCCCTGAGCTGGTGTCCCTCCAATCCATTTACCAACATTCAATACCTCCGATCACCTTTCTGGAGGAAATATGATTGTGGTGGTCCATATACTCATGTGTTTGAATGCTTGGCCCTTTGGGAGTGGCACTATTGGAAGGTATGGCCTTGTTGGAGTAGGTGTGGCCTTGTTGGAGGAAGTATGTCACTGTGGAGGCAGGCTTTGAGGTTTCATATATACTCCAGTTATGTCCAGTGTGGGACAGAGTTCACTTTCTGTTGCCTGCTGATCAAGATATAGAATTCTTAGTTTCTTTTTCAGCACCATGTCTGCCTGCATGTTGCCATGCTTCTCCCCATGATGATAATGGACTAAGCCTCTGAAACTGTAAGCCAGGCCCAATTAAATGTTTTCCTTTATAAAAGTTGCATGGCCATGGTGCCTCTTCACAGCAACAGAAACTCTAACTAAGACAATGATCATGCCACTATTTTACTTAAAATCTTTCTTGCGATTATCAAGTGATTTTGCTGTGGCTCATCCTAGCCTTCCAATGCCTCTTTCATCTCTTGTCTCTTCTCAGTCATTTTCTAGACACAAAGAATGGACTGGAGTTTCTGACACAGCCTACCTTTTGAGCGTTATGCTATTACTTCATTGAGATCCCTTCCCATCCTCTCTCCATAAAGTTGATTTCTAAAATGGACACTTGACCCAAGCAGCCTTTCCTAATTCCCTAGGCTGGGCTAGTTTCTTCTCCAATCTTCTATCACAGCACATGGTCAAGAAACTCAGGATCCACCTCCACCTTTGGAGTATGGCTTTCTAGGGCATTGATAAGATATCTGTCTCCACATAGGTGTTGCCAAGGCTAGGCAGGGCTTTTCAGCCTCGAAACTATTGACCAGACTACCCACAGGGTGTGTTTGTGTTAGGATTCTGGTGCTCCTCCAGCTGCATGACTGCACATGTGCAGTTCAGTAGCTAAGCAAGGGATCTGACATCATCAGTGCACTGCGTGATTGTGCAAATGCATGCAGTGTGGTCATGCAATCAGCACATACATGGCAAAACTCTGCACATGTGCACAGGAATCCTTAAAAAGCCGGACACAGACTCCTCGCCTCTCCTTCTGCTCTTCCCTCCCACCACTCTCTCTCTTTCTTCACATGCCTCTTCCCAGGCCTGGTTACTCTTTTCTGTCCCCCCCTGCCCCGCCCCCCATTTCCTCCTAATAAAGCTCTGATACTGGCTTTCATCGTGTCTCATGACCTTTTGGCCTGGTAACAGTGCTGCTTATTATTCTTTTTAAAACAGCAGTGTGGCCAGGTCTAAGTGAAAACACCAAGCCCCTTCCTTGTTCACAAGTTGCTGAGATTGTTCTTATGGCTGCAGGAAAGCACTAAGCAAGTGCAAAGCCCTTCTGAGAGCTGAGTGCTGTTGACTGAGCCGGCTGAATGCCTGGAGAACCAGCCTTGCCATCCACATTTCAGGCTGGATAGCTGTGTTGTAGAACACTCCTGTGAACTGTTGGATGTTTAGCACCTTTAGCAGCTATATACTGGATGCTAACTGTACTTCTTAGTGATGAAAACCCAAAATGTCTTCAGATAATACCAAAAGACTAGCTTTGTGGTGGGGTGGGGGTGGAAGGATCGCATCCTTCCCCTGATGAGAACCTCTGACTTGGAAGACTACAGGCACTCAGGGTCCTTGAATTTCCTGTGCTCTGTTAGAGGTGAGAACAAAATGCTGTGAGGTTCCCATCCAACTCTAGGTGTTAGTGAGCTTTCCGTCACTGAAACAAAATACCTGAAATAAATGCCTTATAAGGAGAAAATGTTTACTCTGGCTTAAAGGTTCACAGTCCAGGAGAGGCTGGCCCATTGCTTTTGGGTTTATGGAGAAACAGTACATCATAGTATTGGAGCAAAAATACCTGCTTTATGGCAGATAGGAGCAAAGAGACAAGAGGGGTCTCAGTTCCAATGCCACCTTCAAAGGTACATTCCAATGACTTTAACTTCCTTAAAGAGGCTCCACCTCCTTCCAATAGTACCACATAGGCCTTTGAGAATCATATCAGGGAGGCTTCCTGGAGATGTGATGGCTCAGGGGAGGGTGCTGAAGGGTAAGTAGCATCCAGACAGAGCCTGTTCTCTTGATTTAGCAAGAGTCCTTGGGAGTACTTGTGGGGAAGAAACACACAAGAAAGCTAGGAAGTGCTAGAAAGTTCCAGATGTATCACAGATCTGGTGGCTCAGCATGGGTGTTCCAAATGTTTCCAGTCTGTTAGATTTGTGATGAGAAAGAGGCTTTGAAGTTCTTGGCCTCTTTTCATGGTGAAGAGTTAGGGAAGCCTTGAGGCTCAGTGTCAGCTCTGGGCTGTAAAACCCTGGGCAGCCTTCCTGACACACAGGGGCAGGGGACTGCTACCCTAGAGGTAGACTGAAAGACCTGCACATGCCCTTGCCTAGCCACTCAGTGTAGCTGGATCCATGGCCTTTCTTCTTATCCCCTGCAGGGCCAACCCCAAAGGTTCCTGAGGATACTGAAGGAGGTCACCCTATTTGTCTGCTAGGTAGAGAAGGTGGAGGGTTTTAGGTGCTGGAGAGGCTATATGGAGATTGTGGGTTCCATTTCATAGGAGAATGCTTGAAGTCACATGCAGGTCAGGTTTTCAGGGCCATGGTGAGATCCTGACATCCGTGAGGATGAAAGAACTCTTCTATTCTACCACCTAGGGATGCTTGGTTGAATCCTGTCACTGTCCTGTTCCCATGGAAACTGTCTCTTGGAGAAAGCATGCTCAAGAGGAAGGGATGGAGAGTGCAGGTCAGATGAGACACTAGAATGGCAATCTGGAGGCCTTCCTGGAGTCAGGTCTCCTGAGGCCCAGGCTCTTTCCTACAGAATTGCATTTGCATTCTTTACACGACTAGAGGAAGTTAATTGACCCCTCTGAGCCACAGCTTCCTCATCTTTATTCCTTACTTTCTACTTACTTGCAAATGCTAAGAATTGAACCCAGGGACTCCATAGCTCAACTGCACACCCCTAGCCAAGCCTTTTCATCTTTCAACTGGCAATGGAGTAACACTGACCCCAAAGTGTCATGGCGGAGAGGATGAAACAAGGTATTGCAGGCGTACAAAGGGAGGAGCACTTCCCACAGTGGTGAGAGTGTCATGTTATTTCCTGAGAGTTCTTGTCATCTGTGACTGAAGGGACTTTAAAGGAACCTCAACCACGAAGAGCAACTCTGTCAACTCCACTCTTGATACCAAGCAGTGAAGATCAGCTGTGGAACTTGCTCCCCCAGCTTTGGATTCCCCAGACTAAACAGAGGCAGAGGCCCAGACTTTACAAACACGTAGAATCAGGGGAACCCCAAATGTCAGGGAGACAGAGAGCAAAAAGCAAACCTTTACCTTTTGGAAGATGCCAAGTTACATCATCATCAGTACCTCACCGTGCATGCTGAACCACTAGAAATGACTCCCATCCTCACTGACCCAGGGGACAAAATGCGGGTTCCCCTTTGCCCAGAGAAGCTTCCAGAGAGGCAGGCTGCTCTTCACTTTGGCTTCCCTCTGAATAAGGGGAGTCCTTGCTGGTGGCTATTGAGAACTAACCAATGTCCCTTTTACCTGCCTCAGACTGCCTTTCTCTATTCAAACTACACACACACACACACACACACACACACACACACACACCCCTTTATGACTGAGAATGGCTTTTCCTAAAAAGAAGGAAAGCAAAGCCCTGCTAGTTGCTGCATCCAGATTACCCCTCCAGTAATTTTTGAAACCTGTGGGCTAATGGCAAATTCAGCTACTCCCACCAAATGGCTTACCAGTCAGAGTGATCAGAGGAAAGACGGGGCTATTTCAGTGAAACACACCAGTCCTTCTGGCGCAAAGAAAGCAGTACAGATGGGAGGCGGGGCCTCGTTTCGGATGGCTGCTGCTTGTCGGTCCTTTTTTAATGGTTTCGTCCTGGTTTTGCTGCTTTTCATCCCCAGTCACCCCTTTGCTGTCCCGTGGTGGGTGGCCCAAATGTTTAGTTTTGAGGGATATGAGCCCTTGATGGAAGAAACTTGCAGAAAATGTCCCCTAACTTTTACTGTGAGAGAGGGCAGAAGTAGGAGCCTCTTGGGGAAGCCTTATATTCTATTTTCTCCCCAAACTACGGGTCCTGTTTTTCCATGACAACCAGGATCAGACACGCTGGCCAGTTTGGAGACTGCCTCTTTCTTGGTCTGTGTTTCCGGTAGTGTAAGCAATCTGAATGTGCAGATGGCCCGATGAAACTCCAGTTCCCTGTGACAACAGCTCTGTCACCTCATTGGAGCAATCTTCCCCAAAACATCACCTCTTTCCAATCCCCAAATTAGTGGTGCCCAGAGCTGCGTGGGTGAATACAGCATGGATGCACAGTTTCTACCTCTTGGCTCTGGGCATCTTGTTCTGGCCAGGACAAATTACCTCCCTATTCAAAATATTTAGTCATGTCTTCAGGAAAGTGTCCCTCTTGTGGGGTATCATCCTGTTGGCATGAAGCTTACAGGTATTGGATGACTGGAACGGCATTTGAGGAATGTGGGCATCTTAGCCCAGCCTCTTACACTATACATTCAATCCCCATGAGCTTGCTTTTACTGGGTGACTGAACTTGATGGGCATGACCAAATTTATTGGCGGGGTTATGCTAACACTCAGCCTGGGAGGCTCAGTTTGGGGCAGAGCTTATCTTGGAGTCTGATTTTTTTTGTGCAGTCTCCAACAGCGCCCAATAGCAACCCAAATGGTGCTTCTGAAGGGAACGTGATGACTGGGCACAGAGGGCCGGGACTTGCCCCTAGACTTGAAGGTTTTACTACTCTGATTTTCGTGTGGAGGTTTCCTGGTGTGGTGCCATTGTTCCAGTCTGCCTTAGGCACCACAGATATCGCTGGCTCCACTGATCATCACAGAGAAGCTGAAAAATGACTGTGATGTGGTCTGATGGGCAGAGTCCCCCTTCCTCCCATTGTCTGTGGTGGCCATCTTCCAGTTGTTACACTAACTAAATACTAGAGAAAAAAATTATCTTAGAAGGGGGAAAGTTGATTTGGGTTCATGATGTTAGAAGATTCAGCTCACAGTCTCTTGCTACCTTTCCTCTGGGCCTGTGACAGGCCAAAACTCATGGAGAGGAGTGTGTTCTGGATCAAGATGCTTCCATCCTGGCAGCTGAGGAGGATGCCGGGAGTCCCAGTATCTCTTCTAGGACGACTACAGTGACCTAACTCCCTTCCATTAGGCTCCGTCTCCTAAAGGTTTCAGCAACCAACAGCACCACAGACCAGGGCTCACACCTACAGAATATGGACCTTTGGGGGACATTTCAGACTTAAACTGTAGCAGTGTCTTCTACTTAAAGCTAGTCGTTTAAGCCAAAATGAGCTAATGTGGTATCTTAAAGTGTAGTTTATGTTGCCTCCAAATCGCTGAGGCCCACCAATCGCTGCCCTTTCTCCATGTTAAGAAACACAAAGTACAGGTTATCCATGTGTCTATTTTTCAGTGGTGCTAAGGATTGAACTCAGGGCCTCACGAATGCAAAGCAAGGACTCTATCACAGGGCTGCATTCCTAACTCTACATTATTCAGTTTTTGAGGAACTGTTGAAATATGACCTCAAGTCCTGGTTCTCATGAGGTTCCCAGCAGTCCAGCCTGTATTTGTAGGTTTATCTCCTGTGCCTGGCTTACATGCTCCCTATCCAAAGCATCTGCGGGACTTGTTACTGCCTGTGTTTGGTTCTGATATTACAATCCAGTTAATGTGGTGGACCCACATTATGCTCTCAGGGAATGAGGAAGGGGCCAGAGATTGGAAACTGGTCAAGGCTTCTGTGGCTTAAAGTGTGACACAGACTAGGAGTTCTGGTGTTTTCTTGAGACAGAGTCCACATATTGTTGCGTCTCCTAGGTTGAAAGCAAAGGTCCTCTGGTATCTGCTGATATTCTTACAGAAAATTCGGCCATTGCATATCAAGGCAGACATTCATGATTTACTCCATCATGGAGCAAACTTAAGTGGCTAAAGTTTCTTCCCATTTGTGTTGGTGCTGACCACTCCTTAAACTTTGTATTGCTTGCTTGTGTACCTGACTGAAGTTTAGATTACATGTTTTATATTTTTATTGCTTGTGCCAGGGATTGAACTCATGGCCTAGAGCATGCTAGGTGGGCACTCTACTACAGAGTTATACCCTCTAGACCATAGGTTACATGTCTACATTTGGCTTCCAGGGCATGTACTGATAGCATATGCCTCATGTTCAGTTATGGGGTCGACTTCTCTCAAATAGGGTTAAGGATGGGATAGTGTATAGGCAAATACCGTGGGCTTCTGCAGTAAACTTTCATTTGAAAGTGCTGCCTGAAGTGCTTGGGTAGAGGTGAGTCAGTACAGATCTCCGAGTGGAACTTGAGGCAAGATGGGAGGGAAGGCTGAGGTGATATCTGCAGAGAAGGTGCATGGGTGAAGGGGTGAAGGAGTTGGGGATGATGGAGTGAAAATCAGTACTGTGATTTCATTTAGAGCAGTGGTTCTCAACTTTCCTAATGCTGTGACCCTCATGTTGTGGGGACCCCAACTATAAAATTATTTTTCTTGCTACTTCATAACTGTAATTTTGCCACTGTTAGGAATTGTAAAAGTTTTTGGAGATAGAGGTTTGCCGGAGGGGTCGTGTGCATCTGTGTGAATGTATGCCAAATGTATGTGGGTGCTGGGGAGACCAGAAGACGCTGTTTATCTCCTGGAGCTGGAGTTACAGGTGGTTGTGAGCTGCCTGACACAGATCTGGAGGAGCTGCAAGGATTCTTAACTGCTGAGCCATCTCCCCAGCTCTCCTTTTATTTTCATCCTCCCCAATCCACTACTAGTGGATTGCACCCTGATATGATTGCAGTCTATGTGAACAGTCCCCCAGAGTTGTGCACAATGTGAGGCTTGCTTGATGGGACCAAGTCACTCAATGAATACTTGGAGGAAAGAACTGAGCTAATAGCAATTTAATAAATTTGTCTGTCTCCTCAGCGTTCGGCAGAATCCCACACGGGAGCTCAAAATTCAGTGATTGATTGAACAAATGAAACCATTTTGGACAGTGCAAAGAATGGGCAAGCTAAGCGGGTACCAGGTGATGCTGAAGGGGAGACTTGTTAGTAAAAGCCCGACGAGGTATCTTGGTGCATTTCCATGTTGGAAGGGAAACAAACCGTTCTGGCCAGGGCCTTGTTGGCCCACATCTCAGATCCAGGCTGGGTTTGGAGTCTGGAATCTGGAAAATGACTAGGTTTCTGACCTCCGGGGTGCTCTGCAGCCTTATCAGCGAGGCTTTGTCAGGGTTTCCATCATAAACCTGGGCGTGGGGCTAAGTGGCCTATAAAACCTTACTTTAGGCCAAAGCTGGCAGGCAGCAGCCTTCTAGGATGCAATTAGTTTGGCTCAAGGAGGCTGCGGTTGGCTTCTTTGCTTAATTGGGAGAGAGTAACAGGAAACACAGAGGTTTGGTGCTCCTTCTGTCTCCAAGGACAGGCACAGAGAGGCTTCTGTTGCAGGGTAGAAAACGGGCCAGTCCCCAGAATCGATAGGGGTGTGGAGAGCGATGCCCACCAGGCTCAGGGAAATGTACCTATGTGGCTACCAAAGGCCAGCCTCATATTCCTTCCGGGTCTTCATGCCTCTGTGATGGACTCTCAGAATTCTTAGGCTACACTTTTGTAATTGTGCAGGGTTAGTCCAAGATAGCTGCAGCAAAATGAACTATCATTTAAAGTCTGTCCTTGCACTTAAGCCTTCTTTACCTCTTCAGTCAGTGTGAATGGCAACATTTACTATTGTGTTCAATACCTTCTATTGCTGGGGAGTATGCAAGATCCAGGCCTTGTACGGCAGCGAGACCTCCCTACCTCTTGGAGCTTCAGCTGGCTCATAATAAATTATTTATTTATTTAATTTTTACATTCTGTGTGTGCATGCATATGCGTGCATGCAGGAGTACTACAGCATGCCTATGGGGGGGGGGCAGAGGGCATCTTGAGAGAGTCAGTTTTCTCCTTTCACTCTATGGGTCCAGGATTGAACTTCGGCTGTTGGGCTTGACAGCAAGCCCCTGCCTTTAACCACTGTGCCAGCTCTCCATCCCATTTCCTCATTTTTTAAAGTGGGAAACTAATACTGAACTTTTGGCATAGTGATAAAATAGAAATGACATAATTTATAAAAATGACCATAAAGATAGGGGAGAAAGAGGGAGATGGACAGACAGACAGACAGACAGACACACACACACACACACACACACACACACACACACACACAGATGCACAGAAATATAGAGAGGCCAAGAGGGAGGAGGCACAGAGGGAGTGAGAGCAAGTGGGTGAACAAGAGAGAGAGAGAGAGAGAGAGAGAGAGAGAGAGAGAGAGAGAGGACAGAGCCTTGCATGGTAGCTTTGTTCTACTTGTCCCAGTATGACTACAATCTTAGCAATGTCACAATGCCGTCCTTTGCATGCTGTAAAATCCCAGAGGTGTGGATGCCCTGACTGAGGGTGAGTGGATGAGAGAGGGGTCAGGGAGGACTTCGTAGAGGAGGAGGTGGGACTTGGAGTCTAAGAAATAGCTTACCCATCTCCCAGGCAGTGAAGAGAGAACGTCACATTCCTGTTGAGTGTACATGGACAGCAAGGGCACGGAGGGGCCGGTCACAGGTGCCCAGCAGAGAGAAGACTGCTGTTGGGCGAAGAGCTGAGGGAATCCATGCTCTCTGCCTTTCCCCCGTCCCTGATCCTTGTCATTTTGCTTTTAGAACATTTCAGATCTTCACAGCCACTAGTTGGCAGACCAGCCCCGGGAGATGGGACACTCTTGTGGTCACAGCCTGTCAGAAGGCCCAGCTGGGTCTTATACCCTCCATGAGTCTGTATCTTTTCCTGAGCTCTTCTTCCTCCAACAGGATGATGTCTATACCTCAGGCCTGCTCAGCTCTGCATCCCACATCCTCCATCCCTTTTCTGTTGAGGGATAACTCTCATGTAGTTCTCTGAAAAGTCTTTGATGACTCCTTTGGGAGACTCCTGGCTCTGTCCTCTCATGGTCCTGTTAATTCCTTGAATGGGCTCCTTGTAGCACGCCTTAGTTATGTGCCTATTGATGCCCAGTGGAGGGCATCTTTCACTGTTGGGAGTACAGTGGGTATCTACTTCTTAGGCCAAGGGGCCAGGGCAAGCTGAGGGTTTAGGAACTAGCAGGAGATGAACATATTTGAACCCACCATTGCTGAAGATCACACTAGGCATGTGCACTTGAAACTGGGGTTCAAATCTGACTGCCACTAAATCTTCTGGACAGTTCACTCAAATTTCTTAACTCTCAGTTTCATTGTATGTAAAGTGGAACTGACCTGCTCCAGAGAAGGAAGATCAAATGCCTTGACTTTTGCAAATCTTATTCCAGGAGGCTCTCTCCTGCTGAGGTGTGGAAAAAACTAAGGTGAACCTGCAATTCTTTTGTTCATCTGGAGAGTAGGGGTGGGAGACTGAGCACTGGGCCTGGTCTTGGGGCTGAAAGGCATGGGCTTTGCCACCGTAGGGAGTTTGAGATGGAACATAAAAATGGCTCTTTGCTCCCTGTGTGAGGGGACTTGTTCAGGTCAAATAGTGTAACCTGGAAAAGCTGAAGAGACACGAGAAATAACTAGGATGCCTCCTCCCTCGTAGCCTGCCCTGATGGGGTGTGTCTTCCACCTGAGAGGGATGGGGTACTGTTAATGGAAGGGTCCTGACTAGAGTTAGCCTGGCTGGCCACTTAACTGCTGTGGGCACTTAACCCCTAAGCTCCCGTCAAGCACCAAGCACCACTCACTTTAATTTCCCAAGAGGTGAATGGCCTGGTACACAGTGAGTACCCCATAAATATTAGTTCCCTCTTCTACCCCACCCCCAAATACCATTTTTCCTCCACAAACTGCCACCCAGCCCTGGGGGCACAGCTCAATAAAGTCCCCATAAAACTCAACTTCTCTGAGTCCAGCTTCAGAATTTACAGCAAGTAGATTCATCACATTGTTTAAATTATGGCAATATGAAAATACAGAAAACCCACAGGGAGCCAGCCTTTTCCCATATATAAAACAGGGTTACAATCCCATATATGCTTTTAAAAGAGAATGCTTTAGTTTATATCTTCATGCATAAGATTGGAAAAGAGGAGGAAAGACATAGGAACTCACTGGCAAACAATAGAGTCTCACACCCTCTCTGAGGAAGCCCTTGGCTCCCTTCTTTGCATTCTTGATTTTCATGACATCCCTACAGTAGCCAGCTGGGATTTGCCTGGCTCCAGAGTCCTGGTGCCTCCTCCGGATCCTTTAGCTCATCAATACTTCCCCATCTCTAGTGTCACACCCTGTGCCCCAGGCACCAGCATCCCTGCCACCAGCATCCTTTTCCTGGGCCATGAATCCTCTGCCATGAATCACCCTGTGTCTGTGGAGGCTGCAGCAAACAGGATGGGTGGAGGCAGGAAGCACGCAGGGGCATGCAAATCTAGGCTGTCTTTTTCCATGTCAGACCTCAGGGAGGCCCATCTGAGCCTCAGGGTGCTGTCTGAGCCCCTGTGCAGCTTGGCCTGGCTCTGCTCCTCCAAGAGCTGCCCTACCAGCTTCTCCCACTGCCTCCCTTGCTGCCAATGTGGTCTTTCTGCTCCCCTTGCCTGGAAAGCTCTTTTCTCTGACTGTCCCCAAACTGTCTGCTCTTTTCTCTGAAGGCCTGGCCATTCACAGCTTCCTCTGAGAACATCTGCTGCTCACCCTACCCACCCCAGACCAGATCAAATCCTCCAACTCTGTGCTCCCTCACAAATGTCCTCTGTCCCATGTTGGGGTGGGGGGAGGGAGGAAAGTGACTATAAATCTGATGACTCTGTGTCCCCTCTAAGCTCCACAGGGCAATGAGGGGACTTAATTTTCTCATCCTTCTCTGAAGTTAAGAGATTGAAGAATCTTAAGGAAGCATGACTTTCACATGGTAGACACTTAGGGCAGATTTCAAGTTTACCTCCAAGCTCATCTGTAAAATGGGGAGAAGGACCCCTATTCTGTACGAATCAGATTTGTGAAGTGTGTGTCTATAACTGTTGATTTCATTTATCACATGTCTGTGCTTATGAGGGTCTGGGGAAGGAGAAGGAGCACTTTTAACGCTATGATCACCACCCCCGATGAATTATTCAGCACCAGCTAATGCCCACCAGAGATGTGCATTGGTGAATTCTTGGATCCCAGTTCTGTTTACGTTTGGACAGTGAAGGAGTATCAGTTGTGAGTTTTCAAATGAGACCTCCTCGCGGATGGCGGCACATGAAAGGCTCGCCTGGGCCCTGATCCAAGGTTCTGTATGCAACATGTGTGGATGTTCGAGAGTAATTTTGTTTGCTCGTGACCCCACCTGTCAGGAGCCACATCCGAATAAGGGAAACACACTGTTAGCCCATGTGGCAACAAGAGTGATGTGGCGGCAGTACTTTGACAATAGATTAACTTGAAGTGGTAATAATTCATGACAATGAGTGTTAATTATGCAGTGTATTAAATATTTTATTTCTTTTTCCTTTTGGATCATGCATGCATAGGAGTTTGTAAGGAACAGCAAAGGTGGCTAAGGATTCAATTCTCCTGGGTGAGCATGGCTGAATCTTGCCAATCTTTCCAAAGCCTTCTGGAGGTTTGGAGTTGGGCAAAGCATTTAAGATGACATCTCAAGGAACCCTTGATAAAGTAGCTTGGCAGAGAAGCCAGACATTTGGAGACTGAAATCAACCTACACATTTAGGACTATAAAAGCCCCTTCCTGTGGTGCGCACCATGTTGTGGTGTAAATTTTATGCCCACATATGTTACTTTGTGTGCTTTTTATGCAAAGCTCTGGCACTGGATGAGCTGAGTTTTCCAATCCATTATTCAGATGAGAAAAAGGTTCAGGTGTCGACCCAACGTGGATCAGCTAGCTAGTGCCACTGCCAAGCCACGCCCTTGGTTTCTGACTCCCAAGTTCTCTCTCTACTGTCATATATTTATTCCCTCTAGTCAGGGCTGGGTTTGGAGTCTACGCTTACGCTTGCCTCCTCTCTTATCCTGGAAGTCTGTCTGTCCCCCACCGGCTTCTCCCTACAAGTACCGGCCCCCAGGCCTTCCTGGCTGCTGCCTTTAGAACGCCCTTTGCTCTTTCTCCATACCTGTTCCCATCGCACTTGCTGATACCGTGTGCTTCTGTGTAACGGGGAGGTGAAGTGCAGGGTATGGGAGCCACAGGGAAACATGATCTGCATCGTGGGTTTCTGCTTAAAGACATGATTGAGGAGAGGCTGCAAGGGGAAGCGTCGGGTGACACTCTTCCAGATACTTTGCTCTCTGCCTGCGTACAGTCCTAGGGACAATGCATTTATTATTATATCACAGGAGAAGAGATCAACAGCTCTTACCTGTATAGGGAAGGAAAGGCTAAAGCATTTATTGAGCATCTGCTGTATTCCAGAACTTCACTTGTAAGTCACTGAATCTACAACATTCTACAGAAAATGTGAATGCTATTTATTTATCTATCTATCTATCTATCTATCTATCTATCTATCTATCTATCTATCTATCCAGACAGGGCTTCTCTGTGTAGCTTTGGAGCCTGTCCTGAAACTTGCTCTGTAGACCTGGCTGGCCTCAAACTCTCAGAGATGCCCCTGCCTCTGCAGATAAAGAAACTAGAATTTTGGGAAGTTACGTAATAGGCTCATTGAACAAATGCAAGATAGAACTCACAGCCAGGGGTCAAGCCTATCCTATAATGTTAGGAAACTGTCTCAAACAGAAAGTGTTGTTCTTGGGTCCTATCTGCTGAGAGGAAGCAGATCCAGGCCGGATTCATCTGACAACAGGGATTGAGGGTAACAGCCTGTAATTATTAGTCAAGGGAGAAGGAAGGGGGATTATGAGGTGTCAAACAAATAGGAAACAATGGGGTTACAATTATAAGGAAAGTGTAGGCAAAATTCCAGGAAACCAAACTCTTTTGGAGTCGTTTACTAGGGAAGTGGTGAGAAAGGATCCCTCTGGCCCACAAACCATATGTTCTGGAGAAAATTATATCACATCGCAAGACTCTTTACAAAATCATATCAAATTCATGAAACCAATCCGCTTGATCATTGAACCTTTGCCATAAGCCGGTCCTACACTGGGCATTGCAGGTCCAAGGTAAACAAAGGTGAGGTCCTGCCTGTTAGGATTCTGCCCTCACTCCTCCTGGTCTGGCGTTTTACATCATCAGTGGACACAGGCGACTATGTACCCACCTTAAAAAGCTGACGTGGACCCCCCACATCTGTGTGTGTGTGTGTGTGTGTGTGTGTGTGTGTGTGTGTGTGTGTGTGTGTCTGAGGGATCACAGAGAATGAGGCAACTGCCTGGGGAGGTGATGCCATCGGGACCTCAAAGCAGAAATAAGGGGCCCTTTGAGTTGAGCTGTGGCAGGATACCTTTCAGGCATAAGAGGGGGTGCAAAGCAAGGAACAGAAGGCAGATCTGCAGTGTTAAGATGGGGCACTTAATGTTAGGTCTGGAAAGGGAGGGAGGTGTCCCACTAATGTCCTAGGGTTGTGCTCAAGATTAAACTCATATCCATAATAAACAATGTAATCTTCCTACCTGCTCCTCACATCTAGTATACTGTATACTCAGCCTTCTGAGGCACATTGACTATTATTTGTATAACCCTCAAAGAATGTTTCCCAAGCATTCACCATTTGGAGTTTGGATAACTAGTCAGTGAATGAAAAAAAATAACAGGTGAAGGTTCTGAGGGGGCTGCTGCTTGTTGTGTTCCACACACCTCTGCCCCACTCATGCTGTTCCCTAGAGAGAGGAATCTGGCTCCCAACTGGTGGCAGCATTTTCAGAGAATCCCTCCAAATTCATTTTGATTTTATTCCCCTCAATATCACTTTCTCTCAAGCTTTTTCTTCTTAGGACACCATGAACTAATCTGGAGAAAGCCTGTGTGTTAGAGTTCCTGTGGTATGACAAAGTCCCCAGGATAGACAACCGAAAAGAGAGGACTGTTGCTTGGCTCACAGTTTTCTAGGTTCCTGTCCTGGTTGGTGGACTCGGTCATTGTGCTGATTATTTGTCCGACTGGAACAAAATACCCGACGAAGCAGGTTCATGAAGGAAGGGAAGGTTTCTTCTGGCTCATCACAACCAAGAAGTCCTGGTGTCAGGGACAGAAGGCAACAGAATTCGTTGCATCCATAGTCAGGGTATCTGTCTTTGCCCAGAGAGATTTCAGAAGAGTTTCCCTTAGCTTTTAGTTTTTCCCCAGCAGAGGTTCAGATTGAGGGAATAATTTTTCCCAGAGCAGGGGCTGAGTCCTGCATGTAGGCTAGCAGACTAGTAACAGCGTCTAATTTGAGACCTTCAGCCACAGTCTCCTGAGCCTCCTTCCTAATCGAGTAATCTAGTAACGGGTTTCCCCACCTCTATCTTACCACCATCGTCACAGCGGTGCTTCTTCTTCTTTTCCTTCTTCTTGCGCTTGTTCTTCTTGTTCTTCTTCTCCTCCTCCTCCTTCTTCTTCCCCTTCTTTTTCCTCCCTCATCTTCCTCTTCCTCCTCCTCTTCTTCTCACTCATTTTATATGTATAAGGGTTTTACCTGCATATATGTGTGTATGTTTGGTGCCAATGGAGGACGAATGAGGACATCAGATCTCCTGGAGCTAGTGTTATGGACAGTTGTGAGCTGCCATGTGGGTGCAGGGAACAGAAAGAACCCAGGTCCTCTGCAGGAAGAGGAAATACTTTTAATGGCTGAGCCCTGTCTCCAAATGGGTTGAGATCTGCATGTGCTGATTCAGTCCAGGACATGACACATTGTGTTACAAACATGAGCAAAAGAGAGAAGCCAAGGACTGAACCATGGTTTGTCTGACCGGAAGGGCAGAGCTGCCCTTCGCTGAGGAGAAGGGAAGTGTCACTGGAGCCGGTGGGAGGGCAGGAGCTTTGGACATGCTGAGGTGACTCTCTGTTACACACTGGAGTGGAGTTGTTGAGTGGCCAGGCAAGGGTTGTTCTTCCATGTCCTTTTAGATGGGGAAGGGTTGGTAGAAGTCACCTGTTGGAAAGGGCCAGCAGGTGCCAGCAGGACAGGGGACTTCTAGTGACAGAAAGAAGCATGACTCAAGGGCAGGAGTCAGGATCGTATAGAGGGAGCCAGGTGTCCGTAATTTAGCTTTTGGTCATCGATTTTCTCAAGGAAGAGAACAAAGACAGCAGGCTAGGAGTGTGTGTGAGAGAGGAAGTACTGAAGAGGGAGGCGAGGGCAGGTGTCGCGGGATCTCCTTTTCTTTCCTGTCCCTTGCACTGGACTTGGCACAGAAGAAATCCAAATAAACGTTAGCTGAACTGGATCCTCTGGTGTCACACCCCAACACTAATGGTCAGCCGCACCCCCTCCCTTTTGATGAGTGGTCTCCAGAAAGTGACCACGCCTCCTTCACTTCCATCTCCTTTCCTGCCAGGTGGGGACTGAATGATGTGACTCCTGTTAGGAGATGACGCAGAAGATGCTGGAGCAATGCCACTGCCAGTTTCCCAGGCTCTACCATTGCCTGATTGTACAGAGTCCTTGAAGTCAGAAAAAAACTGGACTGGACAAATTTTCCGTTTTTGTACTTCAATAAATCGACTTATGCTGATCACTACAGACTTGATTTCCTCTCTTAAAAATGGAAGAAGGGATTTTATGAGTTCAGATTTATGTTTGTGAAGCAATTTGGCCAAGGTTTTCTATTTCTAAATCTGTACATGGCAGAGTAGGCAATTACTAAAGAAAGACAAGCTGGGCCAAGATGTACTGGCTGGTGACTCTGTAAAATTGCTCTGTTCCTGTAAGCCCCAGATAGGGATGCTTATCTGCCCAGTGAGAGCTACCTGCAAGCCCCTCCTCACAGGGCATGTGTGAGGCCTAAAGGAAGCAGCTGAGGGGTGATCATTTTGCACACTGAGGTGTGCTCACAAACACCCAGTAGGGTGGGAACAGCTTGTGTCTCAGTGAGAACTCTGGGTGCCTATGCAGCAGAATTCTTCAAGACTGTTGAGTGAGACTGTGGGAGAATAGATCCCTAGAAGAGCATTCTAGAAGAGCCCAAGGCAGCCTCCTGTCATCCCTTTGATTCTGACCTTCACAATATGTCCCAGTAGAACCAGGACATGTTACCCATGCTCTGGACTAGAGGTAAAGCAGAAGCCGGTCAGCTTCCCAGCCCTGATGAGAAGCAGTCAGGCAAAACTGGAAGACTGGCCAGCACTACCCCAGAGCTGTAGACCCAGCTTCCTGCTTTCTCCAGGCTGATACAAGGTGACAGATTTCCAGAGATGGGCTGAGGAGGTATCTAGAGGCAGGACTCTCCACTTCTGAATTCAGACTCCACTTCTGACATGTTTTAGATCTGAAGTCTGACTGTGTGTCCTGGTTATCCCAGGATAGTCTCTGTACAGACCTATTAACCCAGTCCTGTGCAGTGATCTGTTAGCATCATCCCTTTCAAAAACATCCCTGTGTGGATAAAACATTGGAAGATCGTTCTGTGGATTTGTTACCTGCTCTAACTTTTTTGAACCACATTTCTACACCTGAAAAATGGAAATCTGTGTTTGAAGACTGCAGGATTGTGACTGATAACCAGACATGGTTCACATAAAGGTTTTAAAATAGAATGTAAGGTCTGGTACTCTAATATTAGCCTTGCTCTAGCCTAGGCTTCCATCTTCTTTCCTCCAGAGTATGTAAACAAGAGTCTAGCTTGGTCATGTGACTCCAGTCCACTGGGGCTCCCACTTTAGGGAATAGCAGACCATTCTTTGGGAGCCATTAATCTAGTTTTTCCATTTCTGATCACTTCTGTTCTTTGTCAAAATGATCCTTCCAAAATACAAACCAGTCTAAGCTGCTCCCACTGCCTGGCACCTTTCAATGGCAGAGGAGCCAGAGGCCAGGCACCAGAGTAGGCAAACCTGGATTCTGAATGAAAACGAAGATGTGACCATTCCTAGGTGTGGTTGCAGAGATGGTTTTTGTTGTAGATATGAGGGAGAGAACAGCTAGAGGTGTCTGGAAGAACCCAGACTGAACATGGCCAGAAGAATGGTCCAGGCCACGAGAGGAGAGAGAGTGGGGGAGAGCGAGAGAGGAAGAGAAGGGACCAGGAGAGGGAGAAGAATCAAGAGAACCAAGAGTGCATGGTTAAGGTGGTTGAGTTACATAGTGAGCAGATGCTGGCGGAAGGGAAGCAAAACTCAGGGCCTGGAGAGGTTTAGGGTAGGGGGTAGGGGTGAGAAGAGCAGAGAGGGGCCAGGACTCTGGAGCCTTACTGAGAGAATAGGTGCTGAGAGAACCGGGTGGCCAGTGGCTGTCCACGTTAGTATGTTGAATAGGCACCTCAGTTAGCCATTTGTCCCGGGTTTCTTTGAGACGTAACAGAGTCAAGCCTGCACCCGACCCTTCTTTAGGCTACAGAAGTTACCAGTCATACCTTAACTTCATCTGGGAAGAATGGCCTCAATAGTACTTGTGAGGTACTGTCTACAGAGAAGGAGCTCTCGTGATGTGACTCCTTTCTGCCTTGCCCCAGCATAAAAAATGGACTTCTCATGCCATGATCTGACCAAAGGCCCCAATAGCCCCTAAAGATGAAAATATCCTTTGCTAGCTATGACCTGGTTCTTACCTTCCAAAGCCCAGGGCTGGAATTATTCCCACTGGGATGAAATGAGATCTACTTAGGACTGAGACCTCTGAGGTCATGGAATCCCACCCCATTTATAGCTGAGGAGGAGGAAAAAAAAGGAAGATGAGATATGATTGTTCATGGGGACTTGTTGAATGAGCTCTGTGCTAGGTTCCTGCTGTATATATCAAGGTTACAAATGCTGTTTATGGTTAGCATGATGGTCTCCATGATGTAGACAAATTGGCTGAGATCTGGTAATGAATTAGCTTGCTCTGGCTGCCATGTCAAGTATCTATGGTGATATATTGTGTACCATAATAAAATTTGCCTTAAGATCAGAGGATAGAACAAGCCACTAGATTAAACATAGATGCCAGGCAGTGGTGGCACACACCTTTAATCCTAGCACTTAGGAGGCAGAGATCTGTCTGGATCTCTGTGAGTTCAAAGCCACCCTGGACTACGTGAAATTGATTCAGTCTAGGAGAGAAACAGAGCCAGGCAGTGGTGGCACACACCTTTAATCCCTGCACTTGAGATCTCACACCTTTAATCCCAGTATTTGGGAAGCACACACGACATTAATCCCAGCACTAAGAAGGAAGTGATGGCGGGGCGGAGAAAGGTATATAAGGCACAAGGAGACAGGAACTGGACCTTTTCATGCTGAGGCATCCTTGAGGTAAGAGGTGGCAGTGGCTTGTCCCTTTGTCTCTCTGATTTTTCAGAATATACCCCAATATCTGGCTCTGGGTTTTTTACTAAAAGACCAAAATAGATTTCATGCTACAAGTATCAAAAACTGATATACAATTTCTCATAGTCTTAGCTGCTAGATACCCAAGATCAAGGTATTGTCAGAGTTAGTTTCTTCTGAAATCTCCCTCTTGTGCTCATAAGTTTTGTCTTTTCCCTATATGTCCATCTGTGCGTTCTTAGGAGAATGACAATCACATTGGATTAGGGACCACCCCAATGGCTTCATTTTAACATAACCCCCCTTTAAGGGCCTTATTCCCAAGTTATGATTACATTTGCAGGTAGTAGAGTCTACATCCTTGACATATGAAATTGGGGATTGGGGTACAATTCGGCCTCTAGCACAAAGGCAGCCTCCAAGAAGGCCCCAATGATTCTGCTTCCCGATATTTACTCTGAAGGGCAATCCCTGCTACAGTGTCCCAGAGCTGGTCTCTGTGATCAATAATTCATGACAGAAGGGATGGTGACGGTATGTCATTCCCAACATGAGGTTACAGAAGGGCTATGCTTCTCGTTAATCATCCTAACTTCCCAGTGAGCCACTTCCTCTTGAGAAAGCCAGCAGCCATATTGGGAGACTCATGTTGCCCGTACCCCAGGTCTCCTGCCAGGAGCCATTGGGAAAGCAGACCTTTTAGCAACAGTCAGACATTCAGAACACTGGAACCTCACAAGTGACCCTGAGCTGGCCCCACGTGGCACAGCTCCACTGGCCTCCGGACCACAGAAACTCTGTGAGACAGTGAACACTTGTTTGAAAGCTGCTAAATTTGGAGTTGTTTATTACTGGGCCACAGGTAATGAACACCAAGGCTTGGAAAAGTTGAAGACACACAGATCCCAAGGGGCAGTGAGAACTAGGTATCTTCGTGTCTGATTCTCAGGTTCTTTCTGGCATTCCCCATCATTTGAATTAAGATCAGCCTTTACACAGACGGTAGCGGTGAGCTATAGAGGAAGAGGTGGGGGACAGAGGAGTTAAAAAAAGGCCTTCCATAGCCAAGTGAGGAGAGGCTGAGAAAAGGAGCAGCTGAACTCACATATCCCAAAGAAAGGCAGAAATGAAAGGGCCCAAAGCCACCCACGGGTGTTCCCACTGTGCCAAGCCCTGTCTGTGAGCAGAGGAGAACATGCTATAAAGCATCCCTAGGAAGGCCATGTGAGTCATAAACCATTCTAGTCTGTCAGATCAAAGGCCTCTTCCAACTAGGCTCCGCTTTCCTTCTTGGCTTTGCTGTGCCCATGGTCCCACAAGCGTGTTAGTGAGCTATAAGGACCCCTGACTCACTGCCTACTGTGTGCCAGCTGCTGGGCAAGATGTGTGACTTAGTGTCGTAGCCAAAGGATGTATGAGATGCACTCTGTTAACTTCACTCCACAGAAACAAACAAGGACAATAGAAAAAACAGGTTCAAAGAGCCAACGTTACATATGTATGCCTCCTGGTAAGGACTTGAATCCAATTCTGTGTCTTTCTACTTGTTCCTCATCACCAGGGACTCTGACATTCCTCTCCAGTGGGCCACTTTAATGAGTATGGAAGCTGTCTGCACAGCGCCTTATCTATACAACTATTTTAAGGTGCCCACCACCTCCTTACACTGTGTGATAAGGACACAAGATTAGCAGAGTCCTAAGGGTTGACTAGAGACGACACCACACTGTAGAATGGTCACTTATTTACTTGTGACAGAGGGAATCACAAAGGGTTGTGAGTGTTGAGGCCTAAGCCTGAGTGACCTGAGCAGCCAGGGAAGACTTCCTGGAGGAGGGCTATGAGCACCATTCCCTGACAGACAATTGATGCTTGACAGCAAAAAGAAGTAGAAGGTGATGGAGCTATATGCACAACCCAGGTTTCAGAGAGCTGGGGTTTGAGGAGCTTTGCTTTTCCAAGTGTGATCTCAGGATGGGCTAGCAGGGAGCTTGTCCTTAACAGCAGAATCTCAGATTTGACCAGAGACCTGTAGAACCGGCATTAGAATCAGTAGTTCACACACACACTCAAAATCAAACATACTCCTGGAGATGGAATGAGCATATGTCAAAAGCCATGTATGAAGATGCCAAGGCATGGTGGCACAAGCCTTTGATCCAAGCACTTGAGAATCAGAGGAAGGTGGTCTCTGTGAGTTCAAGGCCAGCCTGGTCTAAATAGCAAATTTTAGGTTAGCAAGGACTACAGAGTGAGACCTTATCATACAAGAGGGATGGGAGAGCTGACTTCTTCAGATACCTGAATAGAGATGGTGAGGGTTTGTCCCATTTTTCAGATAGGACTGCTAAGGCTAAAAACTGAAAGAAAAAAAAAAGCTGATCTAAAATTTGTCTTAATTTCCTCTGTCCTAAAACAAGATCTGTCTGTTTCATTCTGGTATTTTCTACTGCCCAGAAATGAGTTAGGTACACAATTCATTAATTACATTTATTAGTTTTTCTTAAATTTTTCCATTTATTTTGCATACCAACCACAGTTTCCCCTCCCTCCTCTCTTCCCATTCCCTCCCCCTCATCCACATCCACTCCTCCTCCTTTCAGAAAGGGGCAGGCCTCCCATGGGAGTCAACAAAGCATGGCACATCAAGTTGAGGCCAGGCCAAGCTCCTCCCCCTGCATCAAGGCTGGGTGAGGCATCCCAGTATGGGGAATAGGTTCCAAAAGGCAACTCATGCACCAGGGACAGGTTCTGATCCTACTGGTAGGGGCCCCACCAACAGACCCAGCTACACAGCTGTCACCACATGCAGAGGGCCTCGGTCGGTCCGGAGTCCTTGAGCTCATTGATCACATTTATAGATCAGTGAACAAAATGAGGAGCTGGACAGAAGGATTTTGATGACAGAAGTGTAAGCAGCAAGCTGGACTTGAAAGAGCAGGCTCTCAGAGGGGCTGGACATCAGCCTTGGGAGGCTGGGTGTCCATGGGGCTGGAGAGAATGGAAATGCAGTAGAGGCAGTATTGCCAACTTCATCTCTTTGGAGTTCTTAGACATCTTCATGTTGTGATTGGCTGAGGCAGGACTGAGCTCACTCAGCATAGGACATAGAACGGTACACGTTTGGGCAGGTCAAAGGGCTGGACTAGCATTCAAAGTGTTAACTTGTTGGGGTTCCATTGACTTTTATGGCTTGTAATTTTTGGTTTTTTGTTTTTGCATTTATTTGTACTTTAAGCACTTCTCATTTGACCTCTTTTATTAGTATTATGTTCCCCTTAAGTGGTCTGTTCATTCTTACGTTTGGGCCTTTCCACATGCAGTTTACTCAACCAGGTAAAGGTGGAAAATGGGTGGCACCTTAGAGGGAAGAGTTCTGCTCTGAGGAATCCCCACCAACTCTTTAGATGTCAGTCTTCCTAGTACCGTGACAAAATACCCGAGAACACAACTCCAGAGGTTTGCTTTGGTTCACGGTGTCAGAGGTCTCAGTCCCTGGTCACTTGGTTCTGTTGTTTCTGGGCTCATGAGTGCTGAGGCAGAGGGTCACAGTGAGGAGCCCGGGGCAGAGCAAGGTTGCTCACTTTGTAATAGGCAAGAGGCAGAGACACCAAAAGAGCCAGAGACAAGATAAGTCCTTCAAAAGCACACTCCCATCACCCGCCTCTTGCAACTAGCCGCTCCTCCCAGGAGCCCATTCAGCTGTGAACCATCAATAGATTAACACTCAAATGAAGTTAGGCCCATATGATCTGGTCATTTCTCAGTAGCCGAGGACCAAACCTTCCACACATGAACCTTGTTGGGGGTGGGTACACGATGGGGACCAAGCCTTCCATACATAAACCTTGTATAGGGGGTACAAGCTGGGGACCAAGCCTTCCACATATGAACTTTGTGTGTGTGTGTGTCGGGGGGGGGGAACACTTGATATCCAGCCATTGCAGCCATTAGTTGAATAATGAAGGGTTCTTTTCCTAACTGAGACCTTGGCAAGTGGCTTAAGTGCTCTTTGCCTCCTGACTTATAATAGAGATGATAAGAAGAACACAGAAGACTGGGGTGGGGGGAAGAAAGTGCAGAGATGCTCAAAGGCAGCTGGGCTGCTGGAGGATTATGTAGGGAAACTTGCAGATTGCTTAGCCCTGGGTCTCGCATCTGGTTAATATGTGACAAGAGGGCAGACGCTTCTTAGTGTTTTCAAAGGCTTTTCTTGGTCCCACCCCACTGATCCAGGATAACCATAGTGTTTATGTTATGACTTTGAACGTGGCTAAGGAAATCCTGATTCATTTGGTTTGGTTTGGGAATTCAATATGCCTGTTTCTTTCTAGCAGGAATTCTGGGAGATTACAATGATCTCCACTTATTTTGACTGTGAGTTTTCTTCAGTTCTTCCAAATATATAGATAGGGTCATTTTCTCCACACACACAACTCTGTGAGGGCAGGAGCTGCACCTGAGTGACCAAAGGAGGCATGCCAGCTACTTACTTTCTATCCCATGCTCCCCACCATTGCTGTCCAAAGCCATAGAGCTCTCCAAAACCATGAATTTTTGAAATAAGCCTTTTTTCTTTATAAGTTAAGTATCCCAAGTGTTTTGTTATAATGATAGAAATCTGAGTAGTACATAATATCTGGTAGATAAGACTCCAAATAGGAAATGCATCTAGTTTTCTTGATGTCACTATACTAGTTAATAATTATTCATGTTTATCATTCTTTATTCAATTGTGTTTCTATCTCTTTTTTGGACTTTATAGATACAGATCGAGCACAGTGTGTCAGAGTGTGCATGGGTTTAAGAATGTGAGTGTGCCAGAATGTGAGTGTCAGAGTAAGTATGATCATGTCAGAGGTGAGTGTATCAGAGTGTGTGCCAGAGTGTGAGTGGGTCAGAGTGTGAACTCAAGCATCAGAAAGCCTTATTTTCTTTACAAACAAAAATATGAGTAGCTGGAGATTTGCAAATGATAAAAGTCAGCAAGAAGCTTGTGGGAGATAGTCCTTGGACTTCCCCTGAAGAGCTGGTTTCTGAGTAAGCTATGGGGAAATCCTGATTTATATTTGTCTTTATTGAGTGTAAAAATCCATAGAGCTGTCAAGAACCCAGTGTAAAGTAACACCAGGAAAGTGTGTCCAAAGCAATTGTGAGTCTCCGACAAGACATTGTAGCACACACTCTTGGGTTGTTCCTTGTCACCCAGCCAGGGAGCTCACAGTGTGGACATCAGAATCAGGACAGAGGCTGTCCAGGGGGGCGGATGTGTAGCAGGTTACCCACCACACAAGTGCATGTCCGCCTTCTTCAGCAGCATTCCAGGAAGCCCCAGAGGTACACGGGATCTAAGCCTTTTCCCATGCAGGAGCTCCAGCTTGTCAGGTGCCGTCCTGGCCAGTATGGTGCGCTCCTGTCCCTGCCTCTACCTCTCTGACTTACATTTTCAGCTTTACTTTCAAATAGCAGGTGTGAATTATGCTCAGTTTCCACCTGGAGTGGCCGGGGAATGAAAGACTCCTCCTGAATTGGTACCATAGATTGGAATGGCAAGAAGACCTAAGTGAGGGAACTCAGGGACTCAGAAAATCAGAGGAAAACCAGGCATGTGAGAGCCTCCAGTGACGAGAATCTAAGTATATTCTGAGGAGTTTGTCTTGACTGTGGGTTTCCAAGTGAACAGTGGGAAAATCAGGAAGAGGCAAATGGAGCAGGAAGAGAAAGTGACTTATTTATAACCCCGAAAGGAGCATCCCCTTCCCCCACCGTCCTTACCCAGGAGTCAGAGTCGTCTACCTGTCTGTATGGGACCCGTTTTGCCTGCTTGACCTTTCAACTTTCACAAGCATCCTCCTCAGTTTCCTGCTGGGTGTGTCCTATAGCATCTCTGTGACTGCTTCCTGACACATGGCACCTCCATCCGGTAGATGCAGTGGGGAGCTACAGCAGGGGCACAGGAGATGGCTACCACTCCAGTAACAGCTCTCATGCTGACACTCTTGCGGCCATTATTTCTTCTTATTCAGAAAAACCCGCAGTTTCTATGGTCTAGGGAAGCCAAAGGGATATGTTCACAGAACATCAGTTTTTGTTCTGACCAGCATTATTAGGAGGATGGAGATGTTCTTCTGAGGGCTTAAGTCCCGGGGCTGACCCCAGAATACCCCTGTTTACAAATGTTCCTACAGTTTTCACCCAGTAGGAGTTGCTCATTTGGTGTATATGAGGGAGGCAGGTCGGGTTTCAGCAGGAAACAAGTGAATTGAAAAGAGCAACACTTCATACTTGACATGCTTAGCACTTCCTCCCTGACGGCCGTGCTCAGAGCAGATTGGACAATCCATTACACTTGTCAGGACGCAAAGACAATCTAACTGCAAGCTGCCCTCCTCCAAGATTTAATACCCTTCAGGATAGTTTGCATATTTGTTATATTGCCACCTTTGGTGTTTTAACATTTGTTATCCCCCAGGGCCATAAAAATGTCTTGCCTTTTACAGAACACACAGAGCTCCTGGGCCCACCAGCTCACAGACATGTGAAGGGACCTCAGTGAAGCTTCATGTTCTGCATTTGTGACTGAAATGCAAGGCTGCTATTAAGTTGTTTGGCCTGGGAAGTTACAGTGAGGGAGCCTCTTCTCTGCCCACAGCTGGATATGGTTTATGAGACCCCAACATGAGCAAGTGTGGAAGCTGCTGGGCTAACCCAGGGCCTCAGGCCTGTGTGTGTGCTTCACAGTTGACTTGTGGAACAATGCCTTTCCATTAAAATTGCTTTCCACTGCATCAGAAGCAGAATTAAGGGTAGGGGGACTTGTGTGACCTGATTTGCCTCTCAGGGTTCTATCCAGCTCATGCCTTTTCAGTGAACGCAAATACTAATCCTTGACATGTTCAAGATGATCACTGTGACAGAAATACCCGAGACAACAAAAGAAGAAGGGTTATTTTTGTTTTAGCGGTTTTGGAGATTTTGGTTTACAGCGTAATCTCTGGGCCTGAAGTGGGGCAGAATATCATGGTGGGAAAATGTGGTTGAAGCAAAGCTGCTCCCCTTATGGTGGCTGAGAAGCAAAGAAACATAGAAAGGAACAAGGCTCCCAGGATGCCCTTCAAGGGCAAACCCCCAGTGACTTACTTCCTTTTACTTGGTCCCATCTCCTCAGTTTCTACTATAGCTCAGTATCTATTAAGTTATAAATCTACTAATGCATGAACCCATTTATGAGGTCACCTCCTCAAACTCTAAATGCTGCTTTGGTGGGACCAAGCCTTCAACATAGGAGCTATTGAGGGCCATTTACTGTACAAACTTCCACAGAGTCCTTGAGGGGACATGTGAACACAGTAGTGACAGCTTAGAAACATGACCAGCTCCAAAGCTGTAGAAATGTGCTTGCTTTAACACATTCGTCACTGTTACGGCATGGTTCTGTGACACTGCAGGAGAAAGGCCTTCAGTGAACCCTCAGGACAATGCACGAGCATGTCATCCTGCATTTGCTAGGGCATGAGATAGCTTGGAGTCCAGGCATAACATGGATGACTTATATTTATGTATATTAACTGTTTTACTCTTTATACTAACTTAACTATTATATAGGTATTATGCATTGCTCCTGTCTTATAGATATAAGGAAATAAAGGCATAATTATTTGAATAACTTGCCTAAGGCATAGCATTTTCATATTGACCCATAAAGCCTTACTTTGCACCCCATTGCTCTGACAGAAAAATACTGCAGGGAATCGGAGTCTCCAGCTCTCAAGCTTGCCTTCTGATTGCTAAATAGGCTGCCACAGCTCCCTTGAATTAGGATGCCCATGTAATAATTCATTATTCAAATGCGGACACTTTTGAGAATAAAAGGGGTGTTATTAATAGTTACATTGGGACAACAGACACAAGTGAAGGGATGGTGTAGGGCACTCCAGCTCATATGGTCACCATTCAGCCAAAGGAGGTCCTTCAAACTCACACTACTCTGGCTTAAATCTATTCTTAGAACAATAGTACAAAGTTGAAAGAAGGAGCTTTTCTTGGCGTCTTGAAATAGCACACAAACACATGGGGAAGCAAAGGACAGAAGAGCTGTGAGACTGTGACTTCATTCTGCTTCCCAGCTAGTAAGTGGGCTTGCTGAAGTTCCAAGGTTCCTGGTAGAAGCTGGGTGATGCTGGCTCAGAGATAGCACTTTGCGACTCATGTATGCACAGCAAACAGCACACACTTGTTTCGTGATGGTTTTCCTCAGTCCTTCTAGTCCATGAGGTGACATAAAGTAGCCCAGGTAGGTGCTGTTTGTAGGGGGGTTTGTTCTACAGCTTTCAGACCCCAAATCTCTTACAATGAATTACAAGCAAATCCACAATGCCTTTTTTTTCCCCTGGGGAAAGTCATTATCATGTCATATCATAGCATAGCTTCAAACAAGACAACCCTGGGCGTCTAGAGGAGGCACTGTCTGTGTCTCCCATGGCTGTTCTGCCATTGAAAAGATGCCTGGATTGCAAGAAATGTGAGAGGCCTTGGAGAGTTGCTCCCTCGCACCAGGAGAGCTCACTGACTCCATGGCTTAGATTTCTGCACTGAATGCATTGCCTAGACAATTTGTAGGGCTCCATCTGAACCAGAGATTCCAGATCCGTTTTTCTTGAGAAGGGGCTGAAGCCAAGAAAGGGAAAGGGATGAGAAGGGATGGACCGTCATGCACGATTGTTCCTTTTCCATCTCTTGCTTTTCTCCTAAGGGCTGAGCTTTTATCAGTGAGACTGGAAAATTAATTCTCTGCATTGCTTATGGGTGACTGTTCTTTGTTAGAAGATGGCCCAGATGATTAATATTATGAGGGTGGATAGTTGCAAGGGTTATTTTCAACGAAACATTTTATTAATCCTTTGAGAATTTCATATATGTGCACAATGTATTTTGATCATATTCACCCTCTCTCCTTCCCCTCCAGCTCCTCCAGGATCCATCCATCCTCCCTCAACCCTTCCCCACTGAATTCAGTTTGTGCTGTCTATGAGTTCAGGTGCTGTACCCTTACAGATAAAGGACTCTTCTTTCCTCAGCAACCATCAACTGTCAACAGCACCCAGCTGAGGGTGGAGACTCTTGAGTCCCTCCCCTTCCATTCTGGAATGTTAACTGGCTTGATCTTATGTAGGTCTTGTGCAGGCAAACATGGCTGCTGTGAGTTCGTGAATGCAGTGTCAAATCCAGGTGACACACTTTCACGCCTGTCCTCCCTGCCTTTGGCTTTTGGAGGCTTTCTGCCCCTCTTCTGCACTGGTCTCTTAACCTTGGGGTGAGGGGATATGATATAGATGTCCTGTTTACCGCTGAGAGTTCTACATGTGTTTATCCTCCTCATGGCGATCAATGGTGAGTTTCTGAGTTAGCCACCATCCACTTCACTATGGGTATAGAGATATGTGTTTTGTGGGCAGTCTAACAATATATGCATTTAGCAAAATAATGAAGAGTGCAATTTCAGGCCTATGAGCTCCTTGGCCACAGGTTCTTAGTCTAGAATTAATCTTAATAAATATACTTCTTCTACAATTAAAAAATTACCATGAGGATTATAAATATCTAAACTTAAAATAAAATACCACCCTAGTCTAGTTGCTTTATTGCAAACACTGATATGATTTCAGTTTTTATTCTTATAGAGTGTGTGAGTGTGTATGTGTGTGTGTATTATACTACTTATAACTTTTGTTATCATTGTTAACTCAGAATTTCAAACCACTTTTTATTTTCTGTTGGCTACATCATTTAAAAAGAAATATCACTTTCAAAAATTAGGTAACATTAGGCTGAAGACCAACATTCATTTGGCTCTTCTGACATTTGACCTTCAGTGTGTTAGGTCACAGGCCCTGGAATGGAAATCCTACCTTCACCATTTCCCAGAATTATAACTGTGGTCTAGTTATTTACTTTCTCTGGGTCTTGATTTACCTTACTGTAAAATGGGATAATAACTGAATTTTTAAAAAGATTTATTTATTCATTATGTATACAGTTTTCATGCATGCCAGAAGAGGGCACCAGATCTCATTACAGATGGTTGTGAGCCACCATGTGGTTGCTGGGAATTGAACTCATGACCTCTGGAAGAACAGCCAGTGCTCTTAACCTTTGAGCCATCTCTCCAGCCCAATAACTGAATTTTTATAGAGTGATAGAGAAAGCCAGTGAGAGTCAGGTAGTATGTACAAATTATCCTAACAGTACCTGTCACCTAAACAGCAGCTGCTTATCAAATACTTATTTTGTTACTACCACATCCGGTTGCTCATCTTAGTCCATGATCCAGTGAGCATCTTGAATGTTTTTCCAAGACAGTGTTAGGTGTTATCTTAAAGCTGGGACTTGACAAAAACAGAGTTTTAGACAAGCATGGTGGCACATCCCTGTAATCCCAGCACCTGGAAGGCTGAGGCAGGAGAATTACAACTGCTGACCTTACAGTTGGCTTTGTTCTTCCAGCCGACACAGAGGTCAAGTCAGGTCTAACCACATCACTTTCTGGAGAATTGGGGTGGGGAGCCAGGAGCTTCAGTTTACCCTATAATGTTCTACATTTTCAGCTACGGAGTGGGTTCATGCATTATTTATACAAGCTAAACGTTTTTGTCCACCTGAAATATTTCTTAATTAAAAAGCACCCAAGGAAGGCACAGCAAGGATACGGTGCTTACTGACTCTCTGGGTAGCCTGAGAACTGTGTGGAAGGAGCCAACATCTCCAGGGTGTAGGAAGCGGCGTGCTAGAGATCAATTCCCTGGGTCAATGAGACTTCAAGAAGGTATTAGGTAGCAGAAAGAAATCAAACTTCTGTTCATGAATTGGGGTCTTTATTTCCTATACAGTGTTTGACAAGTTTCTCACAGAGAAAGAAAACAAATGGGAAAAAGTGGGAAAACGCCCCCAAACACATGCAGTCACTGCAAAGGAGAAAAGTGTTCTCATACAGCATCTGATTTTAAAGGCAAGGGAAGGTCCTAATTGTCCTCCAGGCCATGGGCCCCAACCTAATTTATGGAGGGAAGGACCAAGGAGGTAAATCTGTATGTCATTTTCTGAGCCACCCAAAATAAGCCCATTAAACCACCACCTATGAATGGAGGCGTTTTTCCCCAGCTCTACATTGGCCCAGCCCTCTCCCACACCCAGCGTCACCCCGGGCACCGCCACTCAGATCCCCAGGGCACAGCTGACAATGGAGCATTCAGGAAGGTCTTTCCCAATGGGGGTAGGAAGCCTGTTTTATGCCCTGTTAATTACTGCAACAATTTATAAATTCATGACAGACATAAAGTCCTCACAGAGATTGGATTTCAAATGGTATTTACCTGTAACAGAACCCCTTTTGTTTGTAATTCCTGGATTTATGAGCTGTGGTACAACAAAATGCGACTGCCCCTTGTCCCCTGGGGGGCACTGGCAGGGGACCCAAAGCATGCCACAGAGACAGAAGCCCACTCTGGCTTGGATGCAGGGAATGCAACCTCTGGCCTCTAGTTCTGATGCTCCTTGGTGTCATAGTCTTGGACTTGGAGTCCTGAAGGGGAGTGGACATCACCCTGGGTCAGGTAAATTTTCTCCCAGGAGTGGACTGTTTTGACTTTGCACCTTTATGGGACGTTTCTTCACAGAATCTCCATCGCTGTGTGCAGCATGCTCTAGGGACAAGGACTCCCTACTTGACAAAGCAGCCCAGATAATTGCCACAGTGTCTCCATCTCCTCTTTTGTCCTTCCTCTCCGACCCATCTTCCCTTTGGACACAAGAATGCTTTTCATGAAACCTTAGACGCATTGTTTTCGCATTTCTGCTAAATAAATTAAAAAAAATATCACTCAATGGCTTTCCTAAGAAATCCACACTCCTCTACAAAGCATGGCAGGCCCTGTGTGGGTCCACACACTGGCTGCCCTTACTCCTGTTTCTGGTGGGCTGCAGCAGCCTCTTCTCTCTTTGTCCTGCTCCCTATAATGCCAAGCTGCTTCTGTCACTTTATAGACTTCCTGTGACAGCGACGACATACTCAGATAATCAGAGGGGAAGAACCCTTTGGCTCACAGTTTAGAGGATTTTGTCCCACAGTGAGTGAACTCTTGCTTTTGGGCCAGCACGTAATGGCATGGTGTGTACGGTCGAGCAAACATTCATTTCAAGGCAGGAAAGTCAAAGAGAAAGAGGTGGTGGCAGTGAGCCACTTTCCTTTTTAATGTCACACTCCCAGGGATTGGGAGGCCTCCCACTAGGTCCCCCCTCTTAATGAGCTGGTCATCTCATAGTGCCAGCTGTGGCTGAGCCTTTAGCACACAAGCCTTAGGGGTGCTTTTCAGATCCCAACTCCAGCACACCCTGTCTCCTTTGCATTAAAATAGGTAGGGAACACCTACAACAGAAAGATCAAAGACTCCACTTGAGGATAGCTAGTAGCAGCATGCTGTGGATCTGGAGGGCTGAGCCCATCTCCTCAGGTAGAGGAGACAGGGCCAGAACTCTGCAGAGAGCAGACACTGAATGAAGAGGAGGAAGCTGGCTGTTTTCTGGGACTTTGGTAAGAAGAGACAGGAACCTTCAGGAGACTCAGTCTCCTGAAGAGCATGAGAAAGGTCCTGCTGCATTCTCAGGGGACCTTGAATTGTTGAAATGTGCTGTCTCAAAGGAGCTGGTCTCATCTGACCTGCCCTAGAGGCAGGGAAGAGGGAGCATAGGGGAGGCCAGCTCTGATTTCCCCTGCACAGTCCGACCAACCGGATTTCAATGAGTTCTCAACTTCAGTAAACACTGTCCGTGGATGCGAAGGTGCTAACTTTATGAGTCTTGGCAAGGAGCTGCTTTCCTTTTCTATTTGGTGTCAGAACATCCCTCCTCTGTAAGATACATGGGGGTTATTGGGGGTGCATCCACTTAAGCAGACCTCTGTCTTTAAAGAGCAGTTAAAAGCTGGGGTGGTGGTGTGCTGGGGCTTTCCAGAGAGCCTATTAAGAATGCACACATGCTTTTTTTTTTTCCCCCCTAGGAGAACTATCTGCACAGAGATCTGTAGGAAGGAGCACAGACTTCAGAGTCCACCAGCTTCCACTTGTTCGGTTCACTGGTGTCCAACTATAAACAGAGTGCTTTCTTCTCCTGGGTTTTAGGTAGAGTCCTGATCATGAGGTTGCTGCTTAGAAAAACTCTGGCAGCATTTGTCTGCAGGCCTGGGGATCAACTGCATGCTTGTCTGTAAGGGGTCAATACTCACATCTGCTGTCAGGGCTGCTTTGCATAGGAATTAAACAGTCTAAGGACTGGATCTCGGCATTTTCTGTCAGACTCCTCTAAATTCCAGCCTGTTCAACTTCAGGTGTGGGAGAGGGGAGTTAGGATACTTTTGTCTGTAAACAACAGAAGCTACAACTCTTTAAATGGTGAAAGAAACGTTATTAATGTGCTTCTGGAGATGTCTGGAATAAGGGAGGTTCAGGGCTGTTTAATATTATCCAAGAGCCCCAAATGATTCTCAGCACCCCCTACCATGTTCTCTTGTCTCATTTCCTAGCAGTAGGTAACAACCCTGGCTTCCTTTGGTGCTTGACCCTTCTCCTCAGCATGTAGACACTCCATAGGTGACCCGAAAAGTGAGTGACAGCAGGAAGTGAGGCTTGGCCTCAGGATTCTCAGCAGTAGCTATGCCTTTGAGGAAATCATAGGTGTCACACAGATGGCTAAGAGTGTGGGTTACTTCCTGGTCAGTGACTTTATCAGAAATATTTCAGTCTTTGATACAGACACTTCTGGTGCACAAGGAACAACATGATCTTAGAGTTTGGACATGAAGTATCCACCCCCACAAAGACTCATGGGTTCAAAGACTGGTTCTCAGCTGGTGGGGCTATTGGGAGGTGATTTAGATACTGTGGTAACTAACTTCTCGAATTGATTCACCCACTGTGGAGTTCATGGTTGAATGGGCTATTTGGAATTAGGACTTAGTGGGAGGAAGCAGGTCACGAGGAGTGTGCCTTTCAAAGACATCCTTGCTGACCACCATCAGGTGAACAGCTTTCTTTCTGCATACCTTTTTGACATGTCTGCCTCACCATAGGCCTAAAAGCAGCAGCAGCAGCTGAAAGAAGACTGAACCTCTGCAGCTGTGTGCCGTGACAGACTCTTCCTCCATTAGCTTTGTTTTTATTAGTTCTTTGTCAGGACCCTAGGAGTGGAGTAACATCATGATGCAGAGAGAGAAACACGCTACTCTTAGAACAATGACTTTGAGTTCACCTTCAGCTCTAGACACAAGAATTTAGACAGACATTTGCTATCCCATGTTTAGCCAGTCAAATAAGTACAAATGGAAATGAGTGCCTCTAAACATTCACCTACAAAAGCTGAAACAACCAAACTCTCATATATTGTTGGTGAGACTATAAACTGATATGTAGTCTAGGGCTCTTTCCATATCTACCAGCAACAAGTGGTTGTATCCATGATAAGGTATCTTCACCAATGTCCACAGAAATGTTCCTAATCACCCACTCTGGAATCCACCTATATGTGGAGAAACACATTGAAGTATGGTATTGTCACCATGCTGTCCCAATTCCCTTCAAGTTGGGGTTGTTGCTCAGCTGACAAGAATGCTGCCTGTGGCAGATGGTCTTCAGGTTGTTAGCCCCTTCTAGAATGTCCTTAGTTACATTGATCCACTTGGCTTAAGGGGTGCCCTTCCCAGGGAACCCATTTCTCCCAGGACCACAAAGACAGGGTCATGTTAGCTCCAGAAGTGTGCATGTGACCAGAGCCTTGGTTGGGTTCCTTGGTTTGACATGAAGCTCTTCTGCAGGCAGCATGGGTGACTGCCTACGGAGAACACTGCACGTCACATGGTTCAACTTGAAGGAAGGTCAAACCTGGCAAGACGAATCTACAGAGAAGGAATGCAGAATAATAGTGACCACTGGGTTGAGGGAGACTTCTGTGGTTTGGGGAATGGTCTAAAACCTGACTGAAAGAGCAGTTGGCCCTTTATCCTAAATATATCCACATCTATATATCCATATCTAACATTTATTGAGCTTTAACTTTGTTTTGTACACTTGACTATATTGCTATACCTTAAAAATAATAAACTTTTAAAATCAAAATTAAAAGAGTCAGATTGTATTATAGCTGCCTCTGCGTCTTGCTAGTTTGTAGTATTTCATACTAATATGGATTATTCTGGGTATGTCTGTGAGGGTTCCCAATGAGATTATGTTGTATGACCTCTTCTAGAGCAATATGAACAAAAATGTCTATTCACCCTTTATAGGACACTGACAACAGACCAGAGAAATGATCTCACCCAAGTCCAGCTTGGGTGGTGACACCGTGAATTTCCTGGGTTGAGGGCCTACTTACAGGAGCATGGGTGATTCAAAGGCAGCAGCATCAATGAAAAGCCCGCCCAGCATGGGTGGTCACTCATGAAAGCTGCATCCCCAGAGCTCTCTGAACATGGTGCCGGCAGCTCTGCTGGAGTCTGCTCTCCCTGAGTGGTTCTTAACTGCTCATTTTAATGGTGGGGAGGGGCCTCGTGAGTCTTGTGACTTTCTGAGCTTCCTGACTCTTGTAAGTTTGCCTTGTAAACTTCATTGGCTTCCTGAGTCTTATGAAGGGCCCCCCTCACTCCAGGAAGGAATGTTTCAATTTGGAGGCAATAGTTGCATAACAGATTTACTTAGACTTGGTAAGATAACAACTTTATATAATCCTCTCTAACAGGGATGTGTATGTGTGTGCTGGTGTGGGAGAGACTCTTACAATTAGTTAAAGTTTGAACAGGACAGAAATGTTGGTCCTGTAAGAGAAAGCTCCGTATTAGCAGGGCACATAGACAATTACAGAAAACACCATTTTTTAAAAAATTATTTTGTTATTTAGGAGGCTATAACTTAATGTAGTTGTTATTCATGGAGTGAAATGACTATTCCATAAGCATTTGGGAGCATTAAGAAACCATTATCTCTCTGGTTTACTACTGATCTGTTGGATAGACATGATTTAGACCCTACTCCATGAACTTTTATAGTGCATGAAATCAAGGTAAATGTCAACTTTAGCTCGATTGTGCAAATCTAATAAGATAACTTGGAAATTTACTTTGAAAACTACTGTTTAAGTTTATGCCTATATCCAAGTCCCGGAGATGGATTGATAGAGGAAAAAACCAGGCATCTCCCATGTGACCTCAACATTTGCTTAACACCTGCGCCTCAGTTTATTAGTTAAATGAAGACAGTCTACCTCACTTGGTGACTATGATGTCTGAGATACTCTGACTTGGAGTACTGGTTGGCAGGATGCCATGCACATCAGCTAGGATTACCATGGCAACAGTGATCTCTGGGCAGCATGTTTAAGCATGTTTCACTTCTTTTTCTTTTCTCTGGCACTCAGTGGGGTTCAGGGATTCAGGTATTCACAGGGTTAAAGAAGTAAGTTTTCCCTACCAAGGAGATGACCCTGCCAGGCACCCCACACCCTTGAGTTCAGAGAGTCTGAGCATCATTTTTTCCAGTAGAGGAGGAAGGAGGTGTTTGTTGGCTCTTGTGAACTATCTGAACTTCTAGGAGGGCAGCTGGGAGGGAAGGCTGCAGCCAGCCAGAGAGCAGGATGGGAGTCCCCTGTGCAAACATTCTGAGACCTTAAGACTAGTGGAACAGGATCTTAGGGTAGGCTTTTCCAACCTGCATGCATGGTAGGCGAGGTGGGGAGAGACCGAATCAGGTTTCAACCGAAACCAAAACTCACCAGGGCAATGGGGGGCGGGGGAAGGCAGAAGGAGTATCAGGGAAGGGTATCCTGAGGTATTCAGTATTTGACCTTGTTGCTGCCATTCTCTAGATCAGAAAGTCCAAGGAAGGAACAGATACTCTGAAGGGCTCATTCTACACTGCATTTTATTTTATTTTTTTTTTATTTTTGTGTTGCTGCAACAAGATACCTGACAAGGAGCAGTTTAAGGTAAGAAAGGTGAATTCTGGGTTATAGTTCCAGGGAATGCTTTCTAGCATAGAAAGGCATTGAACCAGGAACAGGAGGCTAGTTGATTACAGGAAGTACCCCCCCCCATAAAGCCTCAAGCCCCACCTCTAGTGATCCCCTTCCTTTAGTAAGGCTCCACCTCTGAGAGACTCCACAACTTTCCTGAACAGTGCCACCACTGGGGACCATGTGTCCAAACACATGAACCTATGCGGTCTATTTCTCATTCAGACCACAGTAGGAAGCTTGGTAGAATACTCTCAGATGAAAGGAAATTTAAACCCATCTCTGTTAGTTTGTCAGCAATCTGTTCCTGGGAACATGCTATCACCTCTTGACCTTCTGTCTTAATTGTTGTGGTAGTTTGAATATAACTGGCCCCCATATTATTAGGAGGTGAGGCTTTGCTGGAGTAGGTACAGCTTTGTTGAGGGGAGTGTGTCACTGTGGGGGAGGGCTTGAGGTCTCTTTTGCTTAAGCTTCACTCAGTGTGACACTCAGTTGACTTCCTGTTGCCTGCAAGATGTAGGACTCTCAGCTACTACTCCAGTACCAAGTCTGGCTACATGCGACCATGCTCCCCATTGTGATGATAATGGACTGAACCTCTGAAACTGTAAATGAGCCAGCCTGATTAAATGTTTTCTTTCTAAGAGTTAACAGGATTGTGGTATCTTTTCACAACAATAAAAACTCTATTCACAAAAGCATTTTGCTGTACACGGAACTCACAAATCAATAGCCCCTGTAATGATGAATTGATGTGTTAACCTGATGGAAGTACATAAGGTATTTAGGTTGGTCAGACGTGTTATTGGTGTGACTATAGATGGTGTTAACATTTGAGTCTGTGCGTGGAGTCAGGCCAGTTGCCCTCTACAATTTGAGAGGGCATCAGCCAGTTGAGTTAGAGGCTCCAGGAAAATAAGAAGCTAAGATGGAACACCTCATATTTGCCTACCTGTCATCTGATCACTGAATTCTGTTGACTTTTCATTTGAGCTGGTTCTTGAACCTCCAGGCCTTCAGACTGGAACCACACCATGGACCCCTCTTGGTCTCTAGGCTGCCAACTGTGGAGCATGGGACTTGTCAGCCACAATCATTTCAGCCTGTTCCTTATCCTAAATGACTATTGATTGGTTTCTCTGTGTCTGTTTAATGATATGAATATGAACTGCCTCCCTTGAGCCCATGTGTCGAACACTTGGACCTGAGCTGGTGGCACTATTCTGGGAGGTAGTGGAAACTTTAGGAGGTAGGGATCTGCTGGAGGAAGTATGCCACTGGGGCATGCCTTTGAACTTTGTATCTGGTTCTCATCTGCCCCCTCCCTGTTTCCTGTCTGCCACTGGATAGAGAAACTTCTCCACCTTCTCCTCCTACATCAGTTCTGCCCAAGTGCCTGGGGCCAAGCATTCATCGACTGGACCCTTTGAAACCATGAGCAGAATAAGTTTTCCTCCTTAAATTGTTTATTAAAGATATTTTGTCACAATGATGAGCAATTGCCACATACACTGTATTGATGTAGAAAAAGACATCCTATCTATCTATCTCTCTATCTATCTATCTATCTATCTATCTAATATGTATTTATGTATGTATGCATGTATGTATATAAGTATGTATGTGTCTGTCTGTCTGTCTACTATCACATTGGCTAGCACTGACTTCTCCCTCTCTGCCTTATTATATTTTCAGGAAAATCTTCCTATTTTTCTTTCACTATACTCTCAAGGCAATGACAATTTGAGGAGGACCAGTATCTTCAGAAATGGGGTGCAGCTCACTTGTCTACTTTTTTTTAAACTATTTCAAGTATTTTAATTATTATCTAAATCATAAAGGCACAATTACTCATGTAAGTAAAGTATAAGCTGAGTGTGGTGGTGCCAACTTTTAATTCCAGCACTCAGGAGGCAGAGGCAGAGGTAGGTGGATTTTTGTAAGTTGGAGGCCAGCTTGGTTAACATGGTGAGTTCCAGACCAGCCAGGGCTACATAGAGAAACCCTGTCTCAAAAAACAAAAATTCTAACCAAGAAACCAACCAAACACACAAAACCCCCAACTAAACAACAACAACAACAACAAAAAGGTAGATTCTTTCTTTTTATAATAAGCAGCATCACTGAGGTATGATTGACATACCAGAACCTATTTACTGGAAGAACACACTTTGACATTTTTAGATATGTGTACACTTTTGAACTATCAACACAATGGATGTGAAGAACCTGCCCATCTCCATCTAAATTTCCTCATAATTCATTGCTAACTTTATTTTTAGGTGACTACCACTGATCTACTTCCTCTCCTATAGTAGAGAAAACTAGGGACCAGAAAGAGTAATGTGTCTTCCCCTTGTCAAAGCTGTTACTTAGTGTATTAGTTACTTTTATGTCCTATGATAAAATACCATGAACAAAAGCAATTTGCCAAGAGTGTTTATTTTGGCTTATGCTTCTAGAGGGAGAGTCCAGCGGGGCATGGAAGCAGGTAGCTAGAGTAGGAAACTGGGAGGTCATATTTTTATCCGTGCACAGGAAGCAGAGACAGGGAACAGGAAGTGAGCAAAGCTAGAGTCCCTCAAAACCTTCCCACAGTGATGCACTTCCTCCAGCAAGGCTCTACCTCTTCTATAACCTTCCCAAACAGAGCCACCGACTGGGGACCCAGTGTTTAAAAACGTAAGACTATGGGGGACTTACTGAATTCATACCATCACATCTAGTATCTTGAAACTCAGTCCAGGTTCATGCTGGGAGACCACCTTTTTTCATCCCCAGATGGAAGGAGAGAGTGCCATCGATTTAGATGCTTACATGTGTTAAACTACCAGGTGCTTTGTGTGTGCAGCCTAGCACTGCCTCTGCACAGCAGGCTTGGTACCCCCTTTGGCTTTAGAAACCTGTTTAGTGAAGGTTTATGTTTATCCACAACTTCTTCCTAAGCTCACATATCCAAGTGTGTTCTTACTTTCTCCACCAGAAGTTCAAATAGAACTTACTCAACCCATAACTTCACTTACAACCTGCCTTCTCAGCCTCCAACTTAGGCTTTCTCGGTCTTCATTTAACATCTACTCAAGTGGTTAAATTAACAAACAAACAAAACCCCCAAAAACAATTGGACCAACTCAGATTCATTCCTTTTCCTCATGTAGGATCATGAGCCCATCAGCATTAATTGATGATTGATTAATTCATTCTTTGAGAAGAATCCCAAGCTGTCCCTGCTCTTCGTGTACATTGCCCCCATCCCGTCCCGGCCATCTCTTCTTCCATTCAGTGTTCCACTTTTCCTCTCTGCCCTTCACACCCCGTTCCCGTACATCTGCTGCTGGTCTCCAAATGAAATCAGAACACGACACAACCTCTACTTAGAACTCTCCAAAGGCTTCTTGTGCAAATCTCACATTCTTTGCCATAGAACCTCTGTGAACTGGTTCTGTGGGTCCCCATGAATCACTGGCCGTTCTCACCTTCTTTCATTGCTTGGACATACCAAGTTTATGGTCACCCTAAGGTCAATTTTGTAGCTTTTATTTGTGCCTAGAATGCTCTTGTCATCTTAACACTATTTCTATTCTCTCCTAAGGAACAGAAATGGTGGCAATCCGTGTCTGAAACCATCTGGTTTGTTTGTCTGTCCCACGTCTGTTTTCCCCTTGAGTGCCAGAGCAGGAGCCCCATCTGTTTTATGTACTGACCTATCCACTCTTGCTATCCCAGCTCTCAGAAACACACCTGGAAGAGACCTGCTACCCAATACTTATTTGTTGAATAAACAACGGATATCGCAATCATCAACGTTGTTAACCATCTCCATAGTAAAATGCTGCTCTGTTGCTCTATAAAAATTTAATAACTCTTCCTAATTCTTTCCTCCCCCAGTTTTGTTTTATTTGGCTTTGTGCTCTCCACGGTGATGAAGAATTGAAATGTTTTAATTTCTTCACTTTGCTACTCTCTTGTGGGATCGGCCCTTGACAACCTACCCACATCTCTCTCTGTCATACATATGCCTCCTGGGTTTTGCTGAATAAACATAGAACGGTCGCCGTATTAGCCTATATTTTCTTACCATATACCTCTGTGTTTCAATAATCCTTACTTCGCTCATATTACAGTTCCTAGGCCAGCATTCATCATCCTCTTATTTTTAACTCTAAAACACGACAGGATTTGTTGCTCCCTATTCTCTCTCGTACATGGTAGCTTCCTCACCCTGACTCTTGTTTTAATTTCATTTGCATTTTTAAGGGTTCTTCTTCCTGTAATTTCCTCAGCTCGGGGCAGCATGGGCACATCGCCAGTGTCTGGCGACGTCTTCGGAAACAGCATCACCATCAGCATGGATTCCAATCTAGTCCCAGGCAAAGGGGGGTGTGGCAGGATGGTCAAGATCCTGCTCTCAGGTGGCTCACACTTCTTCTGGCTTTGTGTTTGTGAAGTAGGCCACTTTATGTCTCAGGAGTCAACCTCTCATCCTCTGAAGTTTCAAGGATTTAAAAAAAGGATGCTTCATTCTGTGGATGCACAGTTTGCAGCTGATTCCAGGAGGCTCATCAGTGAAACTGACTGTGAGTATCATCACACATTTCCCAGATCAACAGCAAGAGGAGAAACTTCTGGAAAGTCTGCTGCCACCATGAACTGTTTCTGAAGTGACATTTACCTTCACTCCCATGTCATTGTTCAAAGAATGTCCTATGACTCTACCAACCTGCACAGGGAGTGATGTTACTTTTCTCAAAGAATTGGAGATATTCGTGTGACAGGTGTCTCTCTGAGTTCTCATTTAAAATGATTTTTTTTTGTCAAACACAGCTTTATTTTATCACTGTCGCCTGCAGGTGAGATGTCTTTTGTGGTGCTGATAAAAGAGGGTCTAAAAATCTCAGTTCGGTAGTTCAGGCTAGCCCCAGGATGTGGCTGTAAGTCTGTCATCACTGGCAGGCAGACACACGAATAACGGCATGGTAAGTTTTCAGGGGTGGAGGGAGGACGCAGCGGGACATATGACAGCTGCTTCTGACAGCAGTGGTCTCCTCCGAGAAGACAGGCTCAGCATCGAGTCTCTATGGTGGGCAATGCAGCTTTTCTTCAGACAAACTCTGGGCCAAGCCACCCTGTGCAAAAGCACTTTCTGTGTGTTCACTCAGCCTCTCTTCCCAGGGCCCTCAACTGATTCTCCCTTCACAGGAAGGCAGCTGCAGCTCAAAGAGAAGGTGAGTCATGGAGACATGATTGGCGCGTGGTCTGGGTGACCCACATGTGTGTTGCAGGTCAGTACTCCAAGCTCCTGTCCAGCTGGCTCTCGACTTATGAACTGGGATTTGAAGGGCAAGCAAAATGGCTAGTGTGGACTATCTAAATGGGAGACACCAGGCCCTGAACAGACAGAGAAGCAAATGTAAATAGGAAAGAAGGTGCCCTGTGATTGCACATACACACCTTATTGTCACAGATGAGATTTGAAAGTCAAATTCATGTCAGTGGGTAAGGCTCTGACAACTTTCACTCTGTGAGGTCTTTGTTAAGATTGCTTCACTCCTCTGAACCTTAGTGTTCTGCAAAATTCAGGGTGCAATGCCCTTTGTCACTGTGTATGTGGTATGTGTGTGACTGTATGTATGTATACTGTATATATGTGGTGTGTGTACGTGTGTGAGTATATGTGTGTATGTGTATGGTGTATGTGTGGTGTGTGAGTGTATGTGTGTATGTATATGGCATATATGTGTTATGTATGTAGTATGTGTTATGTATATAGTATGTGTGTGACTGTGTATATGTATATGGTATATATGTGGGTGTGGGTTTGTAGTGTTTCTGAGTGTGGTATGTGTGCAGAGTGTGAGTAAGGTATGATATGTGTAGTGTATTTTGTGCTATATGTATATTCTTATGCGTAGGTGAACAAGTATTGTGTAAAGCATGTAGAAAGTACTTAATGATGTTAATTCTTGCCCCCTATTTTCAGGAGCTACCTCTGGCGGGCTTGGGTGGTGGCCGTTGCTGAGGATGGGATAATGGAGGAAGCAATGGTTCAGCCACTCCTGAACCCCAGGCTTCTTCCAATCCCAACAACCTCTTCATCATGTTTGCAAATGGCCTCGGGACCATTTGGTGTTAATTACAGCATCCCGGGTTTCTCTGTGTGAAGGAAATCGTCCCTCATTTCTCTCATTAGAGTAAAATATGACCCGTTTTTATGCCTGCGTATTTTGTTGCTGAGATTACGAGAATCATCCTTTCTGTTTATACAGAACGAAGAAACGTTACCCCGGGAGGGCGCCTGGCCCCGAGCCTGGGGAATAGAAAGCAGATGTTGTCCTCTGCCCCCCATCCAGCTGCGCTCCCGTCTCTTCCTCTGTCTGTGCATCTCAGCACAGCACTCATTTCAAAGCAACACAAAGACATGGGCTGTGGGAACACACTCATGCTGTGGCACACTGAACCAGGTGCCAAGATTCATAAACAAGCTTGTCCCCAGAAACTGGGGGGGGGGCTATTGGCTATTAATCCCTCTTTTGCTGTTTGCATTCAGGGTGGGCAGCATGTTTTGATACACAGCTAGGACAGAGAAGTGGTTACTCTACACAAGCAAGCTCGTGTATCCAGATACCTTTAGTGTATATGGTAAGAACACTGAAACCCTGTTAGGAAATATTTTGAACAGTGTGCAAGCCATGTTTATAAACTCTTTTCCTTATGTTGTACACTAAGTCTCTAGACTACTCAACCATCACACCTGTGACTGTGGCTTCTGACCTATGAACTGGACCTCAGTTTCAATTTCTTTGCACCAAGATCTTCCTTCTGTTTTAGAGTGTGGGCAGATAGCAAGCCATGCTCACCCTTGGGGCACCAGAAGAGGGATGTGTTGCCTTACTACGGTATCCTAGTAGCACCCATCACAAGGTAACTGGGGGCCCAGGGCATTAGGATTTTGTGCAAGGTCAGTTGGACCAGCAGGTGATGAGGACTCGGGAAGATTGTAAACAGAGAGTCAAGATCGTGAGATGGATAGTTTTGAAGGTCTGTTAATAGTCTGGACAACAGATATAAGGGAAACCAGAGTGAAGAGGCCCAGGACTAATTGTCCCAAGTGTGCAAGCAAGGCAAGAAGGTTTGTGGGTCCTTGCCATTTCACTGTAGTAGGAGAGCATTGACTAACAGATCCACCCAAGGATTACTTAATTCTCTGTGGCAGGGCTCGACAGAGTTCTCCTTTAAAAGACCAGATAATAAATGTTTTCAGTCTTATGATTCATATGGTCTTGGTCACACTCAATAATACTGCCTTAGCAGCTGAAGACAAGCAAAGGTAAAACGTGAATTGGCATGATGGTAGTAAATAAAACTTTATTTACAAAAACAAGAGCTTGGTGCCAGTTCCTGCACTGTGGGGATGTATTTTTTTTTTTCCTGACATGTTGTTTACTATTGATTAAGGTTCACACTCTGTGAAATTACATGTTGTTTTGTGGATTAGTGTCTGATTGAGATGCAAATAGCTTTTGTCTGGTAGAAAAACAATAACTCCAAATGTTGTGGTCTCAACTATCAGGAAGATTATTAACCAGTTCTGAATCTAGCAAGAAGTCTTCCCCAACATTCTTACTGCAGTGCTTACATATTTTAAACAGCTCTTCAAGCTCCCTCCATGCCCACTCTGCCATCTGGCTGGTTCCTTCATTAATGAGTTAAATAAATTGTTAACACATGTTCACTCTTTATTTGTCTGACTGCCATTTCATCTAACCGTCTGGAAATGATACTGTTCAGGGCAGGGCGGGGATGACAAGGTGGAGGTGGAAGAGATGGAGAGACTTGGAGGGGAAAGAGAGCAGAGCATGGTGATACGGAGACCAGGGAGTGTCTTTGCTCTTCACAAAGCAAGAACGCTGCCATAGAAAAATCTCCAGTATACTGGAAAGTTCTATAGTACTTTCAATAATCTGCATTGTGACTAAGGCTTTCTCAGGCACAAGCCCTCTCAGTCGGTCTAGAAGTCCTCAGATGTGACTTCACTGGAATGAGTTACCGTTTTGTGTCATATCAGGCTCTCAGCAGCTGCTTGTTGGGTGGATAAATAGGAGTCGAGTCATCAAATCCTATGTGTCTCTTCCTGCCTCCAGCCCCAAAGGGGGTCAACGGTCCTTGCTCTGCGCTCTCTGTATGGACATTCTCACTCTTCTTGTCACACTGCAATGTCACCTGTCACCGAGTTCTTTGAGGGTCCCGAGTCTGTTTCAGGCAACCCTCCTCCACCAGTGCTGTGGGGTAGAGACAGGGCACCCATTGCAAAACCTTGAGTTGACTCCAACTATTGGTTGATCGGGGTGGGGCTCTCCAGAGGAATGGTGAGTTCCACCCCTTTCTCTGGACAGTCTTCCCACCTGGTTCTCTCTCTCTGCCCCTCACCAAATCCTGTGTTCATCTTTACTGGCTGGCTAGAGATTCTATTATTTTTCATCTTGATTAGTATTATTATTATTTTTTACTTGACAACCTGACATGGACCTTCCAACAAACAATTCTCTGTAGCTGAGGTTCCTGCTAAGAGGGGGTCACTGAGTACAGACTTGGGGACAAGGTTTGAGGAGACACTGGTTATTGACACTCCTTTCCCTGAAGAGCTATATGGTTACAGGGAACAGAGCCCTGACTATGTGCTGAGTCTAAGATTCATGCTTGGGGATACAGAAGGAGGGTCAAATGTCATGACTTTCATGGGGCTTATCTTTGGAGAAGACATTGTGCAGTATTATACACGCCTTCAAAAATCACTTTGAAGAATGTGTCCATTGATTCATGTGCACACCTACAATTGAACAGCTATACAACCTCAATTCAGCACAATGACTGTCAGGCTGCCACAGGACAGAGAGAGCAGTGCTCTGTGGCCTGAGGCAGAGCAGCCTCTGTTCCGGTTTGAATTTGAAGTGTACATCTTAGTGCTTGGTTGAATGCGTGGTTCCCAGCTGGTGATACTATTTGGGAAGGTAATGGAAGCTTTAGGAGTGGCCCAGATGGAGGAAGTGAGTCAGTGGAGGCATGGCTTTGAAGGTTACCTGTGGTCTCCAGATACCTCTCTCTCCTTTCTGTCCATCAAGGCTTGAAGAGGCTCCTCTCCACATGATCCAAACTACCCTGTTTTTTTTCCCCCCAAGCACATGGGGTCAAGAAAATTATGGGCCGAACCATTTGCATCTACAAGACAAATCAAATCCTTCTTCCATTAAGCTGTTTCTGTTACTACTTGATTTCAGAGTATGAAGTGAGCAGGTGCCTTAGTGAGGGTTTCTGTTGCTGTGGAGAGACACCATGACCACAGCAACTCTTATATAGGAAAACATCTAATTGGGGCTGGTTTACAGTCAGAGAGTTAGGTTGCCCGAGAGCAGGGGTTCTCAACCTGTGGGTCCAATTTGTGTAAGTGGGTTGACAGGTTCACAGCAAGCACCAGCTCCCTGGCAAGCACTCCAGAAGGCAGCCCAGCAGGCCTAGTCTCTCTTTTCACTAGAGCCAGCAGAGGTTGACTAGTTTATAAGTTCAGAGAAGTAATGAGCATTGAGCCAGGGTGCCAATCCCGGCTTCTGGTTGATAAAAGAAATCTGTGGCCTAGCACATACCTTGGCGATTAGGATACAGTGTGAAAAGAACTCCGATTCATCCCGAATCTCTGGCTCAGTAAGCAGGCACAGGAGGGGCCCAGACCATTAGAGAAGAATGATCAAATGACTCTTGATTCAGAATTCTGAAACTCAAGGAGCTGCTGGCCAGGTAGAAAGGGGCTAATGAGGATGCTCCCATGCCTCGGAAAGAACAGGCTTGTGGCACATTTAGAGTGAGTGGTCTTCACTGCAGAGGGAGGAAATAGGGGAGGGGATCAGAGTTTACAGTAGCGCCTGGAGCCAATTTAAAACAGGCAAAATCTGTTATCTTTTTCTGGAGCCAGCCCATTGTCTCCCTGTAATCCACAAATGAGGAGAGGGAAGCCACTGGAGAGTGCATACCCCTTTTAACCAGGCTTCTATGAAAGGGTCCAGATGCTTCCCTGCTTAGGGAGGATCCTGTGTCACATCTGGAAGGTGTCCAAGGAGTGTCTTCCTAGGAGGCTGCAAGTCAAGGAGCCTGCAGCTCCTCAGCTCCAGTCACCCTGTCCCACTTGCTTTATCATTTGTTTTGTGTTCACTTACTGTCCCCACACCTCATCAGTCACCCTGAGCTGAGCACCCTGCCAGGGAGGCTCCCAATACTCAGTGCTAACATCATAGGGCCTGATTGTCTGATGATCTGGGGCAGATAAAGGCCATTAATGCCTTGCTTAATTATTGGAACCCCAAAGCAGGCCTTAAGTCACAGATCTGCAGAGCTGGGAGGGGCCACAGGGCTTCAGACTCCATCCAAGTTGACTTATTTTATTTATTTAGATCCATTCGTATATGAAAGCCCTTGGAGCTGTGCCTTGGACACAGCAGGTGCTAGGGAAGTGTTGGCTATTACTGTTATCAGGGCTGCCACAGCTATAGGTAGAGGAGCAGATTCCGGGGGAGGACTGGGGACTCGCTTACTTCCACATCCAGTGACAGGCTGAATGGGGGCCAGATCGAGGCAGACTCAGCAGAGCTCTGGCTTTCTTCACTCCTAGGGACTGGATTCCAGGTTAGTTCAAGGAAAACAACAGGAAGCATTTTATCTGAGGGGAGTGGTGACAAAAGCCATTTTTCTTCTCATAAAAAGCAGCTTTATCTGATCACATTCCTGAATACCACAGCACCATAGCCATTCTGTGCACAGGAGCACTGAGCATGTCCCACTCTAGAGACCAGGTCTTAGAGATGAGCTAGCAACTAACTCGTGCAGGTCTCTGGGTGAGCACAGGCGCCTGATTGATGGAGATGTCACACTAAAGCTTATCTCCTACCCAGTGCCAGCCTTTCCCCTTTCCAGAGTGAGGAATGAGAAAGGATTGAAGAGTGAGAGAAAACCAGGAGGGGGGTGAGGACTGGAGTGGGGGTCAGAGACAGAGGGCTGATGGTGGGTGGCCAGCTCCTGGGAGGCACAATAGTCCCTCGGGGGTCACCCATTTGTCTTGTCTTTGGACATTTGGGGTAAACTCGTACCTGTCCCTGCCTCTGTGAAGTGCCTATACTATCTTGCTGCTGAGAAGAATGTTTAAATAGAAGCTAGGCAGGCAGATCTTGGGTGTCTGTAGCAGCAGTCTGGGAAAGCTGAGCCACAGGCCTGGGCCACCAGCATCTTGTGCTGTGGAAAGTGAAGCTTGGGAGTGAAAATCAAGGGAAGACTAGGATCTCTAATACCAGGCCTTGGGGTTCTTTTGGAAGATTCTTTGCTGAAGTCCACTGTATGGAATTAAAGGACAGTTCCCTTTTCCTGAGGGCATGTGGCTCACAAAAGGACAAAAATGTAGTGGCCTGGTCAAGAGTTCTGCTTGGAGCCAGGGTTCAGATCCCAGCCCCTTCTTCTACTAACCATGTGACCATTAGCGCGTCTTTTGGAGCCCCAGTGCCCCTATCTGTGCAATGTCACTGCTCTTGACTGCTCAGAGTTGGCGTGCTGAGACTGAGGAGTTCCTCATAGCGCAGCTCGTGGCCTATAGGAAGCCCCAAGTGCATGCTGCTGGGATTTGTGGTTATTTAATACTTGTCAGATCAATTCCAGGCATCGACTGAGTCCTCACTGCAGATTGAGTGATTGGGTTTGGCTGAGGTGTGAACTGGGGGGCAGGGATTCACTCCCAAGACTGCTTTCTCCTGGGCCACACCCAAGCCATCTAGTCCTAAGGGCTGAAACAGCCCACTCAGGAGTCCATCTGAGAGAAATCTACCTTCCTTTCTTCATCTAGGATGCTCCGCTTCTCCTGGCCTCTGACCTCTCCTGTCTACTGGGTGGCAGGCTCTCCCAGCTTCCTCCCCACAGAGGCTGGGAGGTCTAGCTGCCCAGGGTTCTTGAGGCTCAAGCCTAAAGCGAACAGAACAATACCCGTGGAATATCGCTGTGTTAGGGCACAAATGGGTGAGATCTCTGTATCCTGAGTTACAAGTGGCTCAAATCCTAAGACCAGATCTGATGACGAACCAGAAAATGTATATCCTACTGTAGAGACTAGTGCATAGTAGGTACGTACCCACATGAAGGAATCAATGCAATGAACAGACCCGAACTTGGCTTTGAGTTCATCTTTACGCAACCCCAACCACCCATTCTCTCCTTAGTCACAGTCCTGATTCCTCTTCCTGACTGCTCCTCCTCAAAGGATCATAGCACAAGGGCTTGTGTCTTGTTTCTGTGTCTCCAGCACCCAGCACATAGTAGGTGCTTAATAAACACCAAAGAGAGGAATGTGTAATATGTTCTACCTGTTACTCACCCAAGCCTGTGACTGGAGCAGAAGAATTAGATGGTGGCCCTTAATTCTGTGGTCTGTCTCAGTCATGCCCTCCCCAACAGCACATGGCCTGTTATGTAACTCTGAGCAGCAGAGAGAGAGCATAATGGGAAGACTAAGTTGGGAGCAATCTTCAGCTCTGTCAGCAAGTGCTGGCTGAGATATGGTTTGCAGAAGACAGGCCGGTTCTTCAGGAGACAGAACAAAAGCACATGGGTCTGGAATAGTCATTGTTTTCTTGCTCAGCTCCTCAGCCCAGGATTGCGTCCTCCTTTTACCACCCTCCTCACTGTGGGAGAACCTAGGGGCCTGCTCAAATGGAGCAGGGTGTTAGCTGGGGGTGTCTTCATTTTCTAGAAGAGGACATGAAGGGTCAGAGTTCGGGTAGCTGCACAAGGTCACACGACTAATCCACAGTTGTACTTTTAGTTCCGGGGCTGACCACTGTGAGAGTCTGTCTGAAATGCACGTCCAGGGCTCATGCTGGAATGCTTAATTGCCTGCCTGTTACACTGTTTCAAAGGCCATGGAGCCTTCATGGCAGTACCTGCCTGGGAGAAGTATGCCACTAAGAGAGGGTCTTAAAGGTCGGAGCATTGTTTTTCTCTGTCTCTTGGCCTGTTCTCTTGGCATGCTCCAACTGCCATGAATTCTGCTATTGCTTCTCCTCCATGGTAGACTAAAACATCTGAAACCATGTTAGGGTTTCTATAGCTGTGACAAAATGAAAGCAACCTATATTGTCTTATAGCTTGTAGTCCATCATCCAGGGATGTCAGGGCAGGGACTCAAGGGAGCTGTTTACTGGCTTGATCAGCATGGCTTTCTCATACCATTCAGGACCACCTGTCCAAGGATGGCACCGCCCACTAAGGGCTGCACCTTCCCGCATCAGTCAAAATTAAGGAAATGCCCTATAGATTTGCCTGTATAATCTTATAGAGGTATTTTCTTAAGTAAGATTCCCCCTTTCCTAATATATCTAGGCTTGTGTCAAGTTGACAAAAAAAAAAAAAAATCAAGAACAAGAACAAACAAACAAAAAACCCAGCACACCGTGATCCCATATATGTTCCCTTTTCCTTATGTGGTTCTGTTGCAGTGATGAGGAAAGGCACTAATATATTGTGAAACGATATTTTTGTACACTGTGAAGATGTGTGCTGTTCTCATTGGTTGGGTGCCATGTATATCCACATAAAGCCTGAGGAGGAAAAAAAAGTTCAGAACTTAAAAAAAGTTCAAAACTCAGAGTCAAACAGAGCTACCTCAAGGACTCTCTGGTAGGCTCAGTACTAGTGGCAAACAGAGGTGTGGCTCTTTTAAGAGGCCCTGCTACCAAGCATTTAAGTGGGGTACATGAGGAGTGGGCAGCATGCTACTCGGTGTCATGAGATTAGGTAGAAATTCCTATAGCAGCATGGATCCAAAACTTTCCCAGAGCTGGGGCAATAAATGTGACTCACACCAGTACCTCCTCCATGAGGCTAGGCTCTGTGGGAACTGAGGTGGGGTGAAGCCAGCTACCAGTGCCATGTGCTAAGCTGAGTCATGCTGGGGGCTGTCAGAAGAGTTTAAGATTTGTCTCGTGATCAGGGAACACTACAGATGCTCAGTAAAGACAGATCCAGATGGGAAAAAAACCTCTAAACAGGTTACAGTGTGTTTAAAAATTTACATAAGCTTAAAAAAGAGAAGAGAAAGGGAATTGATAGTCATAGAAAAAAATAGTTTAAAAATAATAAAACAAAGTCTTTAAAGAGAGAATTAAAATAAAATAAAGCTACATAGAGAGGGGAAATACACAGGGAGTCTGGATCATGTATGGTGTGATATTGATTTAAAATTTTTTGATTACTGAGGAATGAATGATAGCTACTGAGAGACACTGGATTGTGGAAGCTGCTGGATTAAATACACACACACACACACACACACACACACACACACACACACACACACACACGTTTCCCTGTGTAGCTTTGCACCTTTCCTGGAACTCACTTGTTGTAGGCCGGGTGGTGGTGGCACACGCCTTTAATCCCAGTACTCGGGAGGCAGAGGCAGGCGGATCTCTGCGAGTTTGAGGCCAGCCTGGGCTACCAATCTATATATTTTAAAAGTGTCTTGACTTCAAAATGGAAGTCAAAAGGTGTGTTGCTTTGGGGAAGAGGCTGTGCTTTTGTTCTTACAGAAAATGAAAGGCTGTGGATTCATACAGGGTTAAAAAAGATCAGGTTTTATCAGGGAAGACCCTATGAAAATCTTGGCTACAGACATAAAGAAATAAATCTAGATGAACTACAAGACATGTGACATGTATTTTACCTGCTCAAACATAAAACAAAAATCATCTTTGGCTGACTTGTGAACAATGCACAGTCTATACTTGTATTAAATGCAGATATGTATATTACCTTTGAAAGTTTATGTGTTTTCAGAGTAAGGGGACCATATACCAATGAAAATGGGTAACCCAGGTAATCCAGCATCTCAGAGTGCCTCTGCTGCAGTTCCTCAGAGTTCTGCATATAGAACAGCTTCAAGGTTGTTGGGTAAGATTGGTCCAGCCTCACAGACTACCCCAGTCAGGACTTGACCATTATCTTGATTTTTTCAGGGTCCCCCAAAGACGTTGGTGCCCCCAGACAACAGAAAGCAGTCTAAAGAAAATAATGCCCACATTCCTAAGAAATTGGTTATGAATATTTGTCATCATTTGGGGGGTTGGGTTGTTAATGAGTTGTTAATGGTCATGGTCAGGGGAAAAAGACTAAAAAAAGGAGTTAGATTCAAGGATCTCTTTCTGAAGGAAAAAAGAGGAATATAGTATAGAAATGATGAGATAAGAGGGTAGATTATTGAAACTGCTTTAATCTAAAAAGCAAGTATTAATCTCAAAATCTTTTACATTGGTATGAATTTTGGTTTATTGATTAAAATTTAAAGTTATTTTTGTTATACTATATGTATGTTTCTACTCTTGTTTGGGGTATTGTGCTTAAAAAATGTAATGTATAATTAAGAAATACAGGTTAGTAGTTAGTCATCTATAATAATCAAACTTGTAGTCATATTAAGTATGTTTTCAAGGTTAAACAGATATATTTAGATAAATAGATGGTCTTCAAAAACTTCAAAGACCTACAGAACATGGCATTTAAGATGTTTAATAACCTGAGGCTTTTCATGACAATGAGACATGTCTGTTTCTGGCAGCACCAATTTACTTCAGCCAAGATGATGGGCATCAAAGAACCTCCATATGGAGTTAACTTTCTTTGTATCAATAGCTATCCATTTGGGCAAGAAACTGCCCTTGCATCAATTATAGACAGTATGATGTCAAATCTGAGCAAAAGAAAGCAACTGCCAAACTTTGGCAAGACAAGGTAGGATAGTCCTTCAAAATCCCCTGCTTCTCAGAAATGCCCGTCAGATATTCTAGGCCTATAGCTAAAGATGGATGCCCTAACATTGCAGAGGAACTTTGGGTGACTGTCCAGGCAGCCAGATGTTCCTGTTGTTAGGTAATATTACATCTTTCTGGGGTCTTTGATAGAGTTAAATACTAAATGGTTAAACTTATAGTTTTCCTTAGTTTTGACAAAAACTAAATTAAGTTTAAACTTTAGACTTACCAAGATAAGATTGATAATAGAGTATTTTCTCTGAATTTGTCAAATACAAATAGACTTGATATTGTAACTGTAATTCCTACTTGAAAACTGATTTTATTGTATATAGTTTTACTATGTTAAAGTTAAAATCTTCCTTTTTAATTAGACAAAAAGGGGAAAATGTTGTGGAACAACCTTTTTGTACACTGTGAAGATGTGTTGCTCTTGTTGGTTTCGTAAAGAGCTAAATGGCTAATAGCTAGGCAGGAAGAGGATAGGTAGGACTTAAGGACAGGAAGAGAGCTGGCTAGGATGAAGAAGGGCAGAGTCATCAGCCAGACTCAGAGGAAGCAAGACATGTAAAAGGTGAGGTAAGAAGCCATTAGCCATGTGGCAGCAAGTAAATTCATGGGTTAATTTCAGTTATAAGAGTTAGTTAGAAACAAGCCTAAGCTATTGGTTGAGCATTTATAATTAATAATAAGTCTCTGTGTGGTTATTTGGGAGTTGGCTGGAAGGAAAGAATATTCCTTCTACACTAATGCAAGCACTTAGTGTGGTTTGGCCACCAATACAAGCACCCACTGTTGCATCTAATCCTGGTGGTATATTCCCAACTGACAAAAGCAAGAGGGGAGACCCAGAGAGTGTACATGGCTTGCTACCTGCCATGTGACTGACTTGGGTAGAGCTGGAGCCTGTACCAGCAGAAGACACACATTGGAATTGTGCCTGACACCTCCAAAATAATGCCCACGTTGTAGTCTTGCCACTGACCTGCATGATTAAAACCTCTGCTCAAGAAAACTTGACCAGTGATTCTGATGCAGCTTCCTACCTAGTTCCCTAGCATAAAGAATTTATCCTCTTTGAGCCTTTGGCTTTCTTACTTGAAAAATGGGGGCCACTGGGACCCGAGGATTTTTGAAAGGATCTAAAAGGGCTTAGGACTGTGAAAAAGCCCTCTATAGTACTGTGTGAAGGGGTGCTTGGTAATTGCCTACTTCCTTGTCCCAGAAACCAAGAAGTGCCTGGAGGGCTTCAGGTCCCTTGTGTGTGTACATGACCCCACTTTGCCAAAGACCCAGAACACTGTTTTCTGGGCTTTGGGGTTCAGTTTCCTGATTGTTTGTTATTATTCTTAATAGAATTCAGGAGAAGGCCGTGAGTGGGCCAGACATCTGTGATAAATCTGCTGGGGTTTTTACAGCAAAGACTTCCCAGTTTCACTGTAGTCCATATTTCTTGCTTTTCTTTCCAGAAACCACGCGGGCAGGAAAATATCTTGCTTGAATTGAGGAAGAAAAAGCAACCAGCAACAACCCAGAAAAACAGCAGCCTGTTAGCCTCAGATGACCACGGACCTAGGAAGTAGTAATGTCGCATAGAGCAGGGCGCAAGCATGTTGGGACTCAATAAAACACACATCTGCTAGGCAAGGCAGTCTTTGTTGCAAGCCCTACATGTTCTGGATGTGCTTCCAGCTGCTCCCCATGTTACCTTATAGGAACCTCTTTCACTGGGACACAAGGAGTCGTATTGCGGCTATCTTACGGAGGAGGAAACTGAGGCTTAGAGAGGTGATTTGATATGGCTGATGCCCTGCAGCCAGTGTGCAGGGGTTATGCTCAGTTGGACTGGCTTCCAAGCCTAAAGTCTTCTTCCTGTCACTGGCTGCTCAGTTCTTCTGTTTGCTTCCACTGTTTACCAAGAACCCTAATTTAATTTCATGGTAAAAGCAAACAAGCTTTGCAAAGGCTGTATCAAAAAATAGACACAAATACAATTTTCGATCTGTGTTTGGTGTTCCCAGGGCCTGACACCATGCTCTACTCTAGTAGGAGTGCAGTAAGATGATGAACGTGCACCAGCCTGTGTCTACTAGCATTTTCATTTCACTTTTTTTAAATCTTAAAGTTTGTATGTGAGCACTGCATTGGTATCACTCATACTCTGTTCCTCTTGCCCCTCCCAACTCTTCCTGAGACCTTCCCCAACTCGTGTGTGTGTGTGTGTGTGTGTGTGTGTGTGTGTGTGTGTGTGTGTGTACATGTTTCCAAGGCTGACTGCTTAGGATTGGACAACCTACGAGGGAGTTCATTCTTGGGGAAGACTGATTCTTCTTCTCTCAACAGGCATTGATTACCCGCAGCTCTTCTAGGGGTAGGACTGTGTGGAATTTCCCTTGTCCACTAAGGCATGACAGTTGGTATTGTCATGATACTGTTCTTTTTCAGACAGCGATCTTATTGAGAGTTCATGGATACAGCTTCTTTCATGTATTTTTATTTTACTTTAAATTGGAACCCAGGACAGAGGCATGGATTTCTTTTTTCCCCTCAGAACCTCGGAAAGGAACCAATTCTGCCAACACCCTGATGTCTCACTTTTGGCTCCAGGACTGTGAGAAAACAAATTTCTGTTGTTGAAGCCAGGAAGGTTTTGATAATTTGTTATATCAGCATTTGTTTCCCAAGAAACCAACAGGCCTATAATTCAGGGATTGTTTTTTATTCTTCAGATTTTAAAAAAATGGCCCAAGAAAAGGTTTATGACATTGTCCAAGGCCACAGAATTAGCACATACCTCAGTCTGGATTATCCCCAATTCTAGTACCAGTTTCCCAGACAAGCAACCTGTGCAACTACCCAGGTCCTGTATGGGAAGCCCATGCTTCCTTTAATGGGCAGTTCTTGCCACCTTGAAATCCTTAATCAGTTTTGGACACAGACCTTGTATTTTGATTCTGCACTGGGCTCTGAATCCAGGCTCCCTGGCCCCCAGATCTCTGCGTCGCTTTCATTGTTTGTAGCACTACACTCATACTCATCCTCTGTCTCCATCCAACCCTCAACCACAGCACCCCCATCTTCCCATGTATTAACCTGAATAATGGCCCTCAGAGATGATCTTATCTCCTGCCCAGGTACCTGATGTGATAAGGGGGCTTTAGCAGACAGGCAGGTAATGTTCTGGTGGGGCAGATGTAAACACAGTGGTCTTTAGAAGACTAACCAGGGAAATGAGAGCCAAGGGAGAAGGCGTCCTGGCGATGGAGCAGAATGGGCATGATGCCTTTTCAGATGCAGAAATCAGCTGTAGAGAGACACGCCAGTGGCCACAAGATACTGACCCACACCAGGAAATGGATCCCCCTCAGAGTCCCTGGAAGGAATCTGCTCATTGACAACTTGCCTTTAGCCCTGTGCAGTTGAATTTGGACCTCCAGAAATCTGAGAGAAGTCTGTCTTAAGCCATTTACCTTGGTGTGACTCACTACGGCAGCAGGGAGCAGACACAGTTTGCTTCTTGGACCTTCTCTCATATGCACCTTTTTTATCAGCAGAAGGAAAGGCATCGTGCTGGCAGCCTTGCACATAAATAGAGCTCAATTTCAACAGAAATCCAGTCCAAACATTTATACACATTTCTACTTAATTGTAGAAATTACAGGTTTTCAAAGGCAAGATGTCTTTTCAATGTTCATTTATTATGCGGGGAAAAATTTTAATATGTGAATTGTCAAAAATGATCAGTGTGATATAATAATAGTTTAGAATTCAATACTGTGTTCAAAGTGACTTTGAAAAAGCTCTCATACTTCTGTTTTAATATCTCACTTTTTCTGAAAAGAAACATGGTTTGACAATTGTTATTTAATAGTTAAAATCCTGCCCAATATAAAAAGTTAAGCGTGAATTTGATCAAGGTCGTTTATAGAAAAAAAAATCCCAAAAAACAAAAGAGAGAAGGGCAATCATCAAAAATTTGCAGCACCTCCTCACTCTTCCCCCCCAAAAAAAAATCAGAAAAGAACTCAAGTCCCCTTTCCCTAGGCTGACTTTTGAGTCGGCTTGCCACTTGACCTTCTGTGCAAAGGGATGCAGCTGAGAAAGCATGAATTCCAGATTCTGTCCTGATGTTTCCCGACTGTGGAAGTTTGGACAAGTCCCTTGGTTTCTCTTAGTCATATTATGCCCTTTTCACATATGAGGGAATTAGTCCTCAAGGCTGGGTTACAGAGGAAGGGACCCATGGCTGGCAGGGGGCTGTGCATATTACAGGTGTAGCAGAGGCTACTTGGTGTTAGGTGTCCTGTCTTCTCTATGCATCAGTGATTGTGATCTGGTCACACTGTTCATGGTGCAGGGCTGTTGGAGCAGAGGCACTAGTTATGTTTATTTGGGGGCTGGAGAGATGGCTGAGAGGGTAAAGTGCTTGCTGAGCGTGGCTAAGTTCTGAGTTCTCTGACTTCGGATCCCCAGGACCCATGTAAAGTTGGTAGTGGCATACTTTTGTAATTTCAGCCTAGCTACAGTGAGCTAGGGCAGAGACAGGAGAATCCTTGGGAGTTCCTGGGCCCTGTACTTAGTGGTGAACAGAAACTCGGCCTCAAAGGTGGGGGATGATACCCAAGGTTGTCCTCTGACCTCTACATGCATGGACCCCCCCCCACACACACACACACACCTTTCCCTCTCTTCCCTTCTATCCACCACCAATCCCCCAGCTCCACAGTAGAATTTCTGTGTAGGTATCTGAAACAGTCTGTGGAGAAGATAAGCCTGGACTGACTGAGGGCAGGAAGTTCCTGCCTTAAACAACGGAAGACCTAGGAATGCTGCTTATTTTCTTACAGAAGAGGTCAAAGAATTCTCAGTTCATAGGAAAATGGACAGGATAGGGAGGCGTGAGTGAGTCTCTGGTACAAGTACCGCCTCGCCTCCCTTGTGGTATATAGAGGGTCAGTCGTAACCTTAACCCTAACCCAGTCTGGGGTTTTTGACTGACTCCCAAAGAAGCAAGTGTGAGATGCCTCTGCTCTGTGGCCAGAGGGGATAGAACAAATGGGTTATGTGCTCTGTCTCCTTGAACACCAAATCACAGCGGGTGAGTGAAAATGTAGATGGTAGGTGATCTAGGGTGGAGGTATGGCCCTGTCTCCCTGTCATCCCAGGACCCCTTCATACCCTCCCTTGGTCAGCTCTTTGCTGGGTGTTGGACTGGTTACCCTAGCTTTAGTTAGTTCTCATCTGCATTTCTGTAAACCAGGATGGGGGTCGGGGGAGCTGCTTACATTTAGGGCATTGCCAGACATTTCACTGCTTCCTACTGGGCAGTTTGGTCACCCTTAGCAGTAAGAAAGAAATGCAACCTCTACTTGCCTGGCCACAGCCCTCTGAGGCAACATTGTACAAGTATGGGGTTATAATCAACAGAAACCAGAATCAAATAGATATTGGGGAGCAAGCAACCTTGCCACAGAGAGGCTCGGAAAATGACAAATACCCCTCTACTGTTCATTCAGGGCTCAGAGAAGGTCGACCCTTATGATGTTTGGGGGATACAGAATTTTTCATAGAAATGTTAAGTGGAATTAAGTTCAACTTGGAGATGCCTCTGTATGTATTTTAAGTTTGGCCTAAGGGTTTCTCTAAGTGCAGTGAAATGTACCCTAACTTGATATACAAACAGATCATATCCTAACCAGAAAGTATACCCTCACAGGATACCAAATCCCTGCCAACCAGAACGGCCTAACCTCCAGCCAATCATAGGAAGGCAGATTTCAACCTCAACCAATCAGGCTCTTCTGCATGTCACTCCCAGCCATTCTCAGTACTCAATGCTACAGGCTTCATGAATTGTTTCTTATTCTCAAATGAATCTGCTAAATAAAATGTAAAAAGTAATGTCTGGGGTGGGAGAAATGACTCAGCAGTTAAGAGCACTGGCTACTCTTCCAGAGGACCCTGGTTCTGTTCCTAGCACCCACATGATCCCCTCACAACCATCTATAACTCCAGGAGATCTGATGTACTCTTCTGGCCTCTGTAAACACTGCATGTGCATGATGTGTAGAGATATGTGCAGGGGAAACACACATGCACATAAAAGTTAATTTAAAAATTTATTACATTATTAATTAATTAGTATGTGTCTGTACACATACATGGCTCATGTATGGAGGTTAAAGGATAGCTTGTGGAAGTTTCTTCTGTCCTTCTGCCATGGGTATTGAACTCGAGTCATCAGGCTTGGCAATAAGTATCTTTATTCACTGAATCATCTGTCTGGTCTTCTGTCAAATGGGATTTTTCTGAAGTATTTTCTTTTAATGTAAGTATGACACTGAATGATTGTAGGAAATCTGGGGAAATGACTGTGCATAGAGTGGTTAAAGGACCAGGAAGAAGTCTTGAGTTGACCTTATGAGACTCACGTAGATCAACAGATGAATAGGAATGAGACCTTCCTATACTGGGTAGCCCTTCTGTGGTGGGCTCTAATCTAGTTTAAAAAGAACAGCTTCAAGAGAATAGAGAACACTGATTTAGTTTAATTTCTAAATCTTGCATCAAATGCAATCAAATGTTTGGACCAATTCCTCTGTGAGGTTATGCTGTAAGTGAATTCTGGGAAGTGTAGTTCCAGCTTGGTGATCTTGATACAGAAAACCACGTTGAAGTTACTGAAAGCAGCCCTGAGGTTGTGCAGATCTGGAGCCATAGGGGGTTGAGGACAAAAACTATCCAAGGCGGATAAGCAGTACTGCAATGGCCACTGCTGAGAAGGGAGGTACATCTGTGCCTCCTTGGCTCTCTTCCTAGGGCCTTGACACTACACAACCATCAGGCAGCCTTCACCAGAGTGGTTAATCTCAAGAACTGCTTAGGAAGGAGAAAACCATGCTTTGCTGGGAGTATAGAAACCACAGAATTATTTATTAAAATTTATGTTCCTGGACCAGACTTTACCTAGAAGACACCCAACAGAGAAAACAAGATGTATTTCTTATGTGGTTGAATAGACACGGTGAGAATTTCTCATCTGCTAATTATGTGACCAATGAGTCTAATTCATCCTCTTCTCCTTTGCTAGGCCCAACTCAGGGAAGCCATCATCTCTCAGTGGGCTGAGCTCCAAGCTCTGCATGTGCCTCTTCTATCATAAAGACTCTAATAGGAGTCCTCACCACTTTGTACTGTATTCTAAGCAATCCCATGGTGCATTCTTCCCCATTGACTCAGCTCCAGCCTGTGCTTCCTTGGTTAGTTTTTCTTATCTGACACCCTGCCCCACCTTCTCAAGGTTCCAAGAGTTTGGGTTCAACACTGTATGTGGGACTAGCAAGCCAGCTCAGTGGGTAAAGGCATTTACAGCCAAGCCTCTTCTACCTGAATTCAGTTCCCGGAACCCACATGGTAGAAGGAAAGAGCTCACTCAACCAATTGTCCTCTGACCTCCACATGCACACCACAGCACACTTGTCCTCCCCAGTATAAATAAATAAAAGCTTTTTTAAGAAAATCAACACTGTGTGTGCAGCTAACTCAATAGCAGCCCATGTTTCTAGGACTATTGGCTGATTTAATGGACTGACTTTTGTCCAAATGATGAGCAAATAAAAAGAATGCTGCCCAGTCATGAAAATACATCACTCACATGAGGTTCTTGGCAAATAATGTTTGATTGTGTTCATAATAATATTTGACTTCTAGCCTCCTAAAACTGTGTAAACAGGGGCCTTTGGGTCTTTAAGAGTTCACTAGAGTTGTGGCTCCATCCCTATCAGTGTCTTCACTGGTTTTCCCCAAATCTTTCCTCTCGTTTATCTTGCAGAGGAATTTCTCTTGTTGTAGCCTTTTGTTTCCCAAAGTTTAGTATAACAAGGTACCAAAACACACTGACTATGCATATATACCACTTAAGACTGTATAATTATAGCCTCTCCCAGATCTAGAAGTGAGATGCCCCAGCCTAAATGTCAGCAGGGCTGTGTTTGGGAATCCTCCTCTGCTCCAACAGGTTTCTGGCCCACCAGCAAGCCTTGTCCTTTAGAGACACCACTCTAATGTCTGCCTCTGTGGTCACATAGCATTCTCACTGTGGGTCTTCCTGTCATTCATCACACGGCCTCTAACCCTGGCTAGACAAGCACTTGAGCACTTTGATCTGGCTTCTTACAACATTCAGTTTTGTCTAGGTACCACATTTTCACTATCCATTCACCATTTGAGGGGCATCTAGGCTGGTTTCCTGTCCTAGCTGTTGTGAATAGAACAGTGATGAACATGAATGGTCTTGTGTCTCTGTAGTAGGATGTAGGGTCCTTTGTGTACATGCTCAGCAGTCGCATAGCTGGGTCGTATGGGAGGTCCATTTCTAGTATTCTGAAGAACTGCCACACTAATTTCCGTAGTGGCTGTCCCAGTTTGCACTACCACTGACAGCAGATGAGAGTTTCTCCTTTCTTACACAATCACCAGTATTTATTAGGTTTTGTTCTCTTAATCTTTGCCACTCTGACTGGAATAAGATGAAATCTCAAAGTAATTTTAATTTGATTTCCCTGATGGCCAATGTCCTAGTTAGCTTATTCCTTGCTGTGATAAACACCATGACCAAAAGCAACTTGAGTGGGAAGGTTTATTTTAGCTTACAGGTTACCGCCCATCACTGAGTGAGGCCAAAGAGTTCAAGGCAGGAGCTTGAAGAAGCCGAAGGAGGAATGTTGCTTCCTAAGCAGGCTTGCTTCCTCTGGCTTCCTCAGCTCTACCTTTCCCACCTGCCTAGGTGGGGATGACACCACTCAGAGTGGATTGGGTCTTCCCAGGTCAATTAGCAATTAAGAAAAAAACCTCACAGACATGACACAGACCAGTCTGATGGAGGTAATTCTTCAGTTGAGGGCTTCCTTTCTTAACTGTGTCAGGTTGATAACTGAAACCACTCACCACTGATAAGGAGAGTGAACATGTGAAATAGTCTCAGCCCTTTGTTTTTTCCTCCTTAGAACTCTTTGTTCCATTCCACAGCCCATGGTAATCGTGTCATTTTGTTGGCATTTGGCTTTTTGAGTTCTTTGTGAATTCTAGACATGAATTCTCTGTCAGTTGTGTAGCTGGAGCTGGCAAAGATCAGAGTGGCTTGTAATCTACAATGTGTGGCGCTTTCTTAGCTACAGCAATGACCATGGGCCTCGGCTCTGGAAGGCCTCTGTGAGAATACCATCACTTCTCCACTGGGCTCTGACACTGGTGAACACAGCACCTTAAACTTTAGAGGAGGCTCTTGCATTTTCATTCACATCTCTATTAATTTGAGCTCTGGTCATGCAGCAGGTACTAAGAAGGCTCTGAAGATGAGGGGGAGGGGGTGGATGGGCAGGCTCTGACCATTGCCTGGGGCTTATGGCACATAATAGACACCTAGATCCAACAAGAAACATCATGAAACAAGTTTTGATGTTTCCAGAAGCTCCTGTTTTATCTAAGGTTGGGCAGATTTTTACAAGGTTCTCATGCATCACTGAATCTAAGTAGATTCTAGTATAAACTCAGTCTCTTCCTTTTGTGTAAGATTCATTTCAGTTTATCAGCCTGGTCCACGTGGGAAGCAGAATAGAATGGCATCTGGACAGCACATGCTAAAGTTTCAGGAGAAGAAAGTACTCTCGGCATAGTGGGACATGGATACATAGATACATAGTGTGTGTGTGTGTGTGTGTGTGTGTGTGTGTGTGTGTGTGTGTGTGTGTGTGTGTGTGAAAGAGAGAGAGAGAGAGAGAGAGAGAGAGAGAGAGAGAGAGAGAGAGAGATTGAGATCCAGCAGTAGAACAACCAGCAAAAAAGCTATTGTTGGGGGTCCAAAGTCCAGATCTTGCCTTTCCTAGTTTTTTTTTTTTTTGGTTGAAGCTTATTTGGGTTCTGCATTTCAGCCCTCACCTCTCCAGTAGGGTTCCTGTTCCACAAAATATTTGCCCACAACAGATGACAGAGAGCTCACTGTGATCTAGAATGGCATTTTCCATTGCTAGAAAATTCTTCTCTTCTCTCCCCTGCCTATATCCGTTCTCTGAGAAACAGTCTCTGTCTTGAACTAGAACAGAAAAAGAGGGCAAGTTCCGCTTCTTAAGGAGCATGCGGTTTCGGGTGTCTCAGTAAGGAATGGAGGTTGGCAGTATGATAGGTAATGGTGGTACCCTGTGCTCACCTGTCGGGCCTCAGCTGACTCTGTATCCCCTGGAGGTGATCCTGGGCTGAGTCTTGAAGAGTTCAGAGCTGTTTGAACAGGGAAATTGCAGAGCAGATGACAATATATGGAGCCAGGAAACACTAAGATGTGTCCCACTGACCCTCAACCTGGATGGAACCATGGGGCTCAGCCGGGAAGTCTCCCAATTCCTCACCCCCGACTTCTTCCAGCTGTTCACCAACTGGGCAGACCAGATGGAGAGGCACTAGTGAGCTGAAATCAAGTTCAGTGTCCTGGGCAGGAGGAAGAGGGAGGACAGAATCAGCTACAAGAAGGAGTCCTGAGGACTCTCTCCTCTCAAGTCCCAGTACATTCATCCCTGGTCTCTTGTCTCACGTGATTGCCTGGCTGGTAGTGTGAACCTAATATTTGAATTTTGGACTAGAAGTAAAACAAACAAACAAACAAACAAACAAAACCCAACAACTCTGTTCAGAGTTTTGGGGTCCACATCCACTTAAAGTAATCTTTGATTTTCTTCCCTGTGCAAGCAATCCTGGATCTCTTAGTCTAATAAAACCCATGTTTACCCCATGACTGTTCTTAGAACCACTATCCTGCCTGATGCCTGGCTGTTCAGCCACCTCTAGACAGTCTCCCTTCCTTCCTTCCCTCAGGCCCAGCTGGATCATCAGGTTGCACCTCTCCCTCAAGCCAACCTCCTGAAGCCTTCTTTTCCACCTCCCCCTGCTTCTCACCTCCTTGTGTGCAGACCACCCTAAAACCTGCTGGAATGCCTGTGTTATTTTATTCCATAGATGTGTGTGTATGTATGTATGTATGTATGTATGTATGTATGTATGTATGTATGATCTATCTGTCTATCTATCTATCTATCTATCTATCTATCTATCTATCTATCTATCATCTCTCTCTCCTCTCTAAATCTATGTATCTGTCTATATATCTCTGTATGTATGTATGTATGTATGTATGTATGCATGTACGTACGTATGTACCTACCTATCTACCTACCTAACTACTAGAATTGCATGTTTAAAGAGTACCATGTGATGTTGCCACCTGGGAACAGATACACAGTGTTTTCTCTTTTATATTCCCCAAATTCAAGCACATGCAGAAGCGCCTTAGACACATTTATCAGATTTAACTTTTCTCAACAGTGAAGAGCAAGGTTGACGTTGTTTGCTGTGGGCTTTAGGCTGATAGGATTGGCTCATGGACAGCAATCTTTCAGATGTCAACCTGTCCTTACCACGCTCACAGTCTCAAGGATCACTTTGGGATCTTTGGGTTTAGTTTCCCTAACTGGGACTTTAACTAATAGGAAACAGAGAGTCTGGATGCAGTACCACTGAGACTGCCAGTGAGGAGGTCAGAATCTGAAGCTGGATGTACAGGGAGGGTCAGTGTGTGTCCTGTCCTTATGAGGGCTTCCTAGCTGGGCTAACATGTGTCACTTGTCATTGACCCATTCCTTCCCACTGCTCCTGCATGTCTAGGACCTGGTGAGAGATAGTTGTGAACAGAAGCCCGGAATGTTACAAGAGTGCCCCACCCCCAACAAATGACCTGTCTTGAAGCATAAGGTGCTCTTTCCATGGTCATAATTGAAGGGTTCCTCCCTTTTTAAATAATCTACACCACAGACTGTGATTAATGAGGTAACAGCCACTTTCTCCATTACCCTAGTCTTCTCTTTTGAGTCAGTTGAGCTCAGCAGAGGATAAAGTGTTGCATGATGTTTCCGTATACCTTTTCCAGGGAGACATCCCTTGGCATCAGGGGTCCAGGGGCAGGAGGCTGCCATTCCTGCCCTAGATCTGCCACCAAGTCATTTGAGTAGTTGCTTCATCCTATATAGAGTCTTCTGATGTCAGATCTGCCCTGGGTGCCATGGAGGATAAAGAGACTTTGCATATACATATATATCCTGGATTGGTAGCCCAATGGGACAAGTAAACCTCCCTATTGAGGAGCTTCGGGGTTTTAGGCAGTGAAGGGAGGGAAGGCCTTTTAGGCAGAGGCCACAGCAAGGACAAGGGTTTGGAGGGCTGGGTGAGTAGCCCAGTGCTGGGAAGGGAGGGGTGAAGTCTGGGTGGAGGAATATTTGCTCAGAGGGACTGACGTGTGCAAGGTAGTGAGGAGCCTCTCAGGGAGGGACTGGGTGAGGACAGATTTGCCTCATCCTTTAGGCTCTCAGGAGGCCCTGAAAGGTCACAGACTCACGGCTGTTACTTCATCTAGGACTCAGAGGGAAAGGCTGAATCTTCAAAGGCACTTAGGGCAAAGCGTATGGTGTTCTCCCCTCTGCTTTCCTGTTCCCCTTCCACTTTTAAAGCGTTTTTTGTTTGTTGTTTTATTTTATTTTATTTTATTTTAGGCTGAGATGTATCACCAATGGCCCCATTCCTGGGTACTTGGGATGCAGAAGGATCACTCAGTTAATCACTAAGGAATAGAAACTCATGCTGTAGCCTCCAACTTTGCTTCCTAAAAGAGGACCACCTCCTGGTCCAGGCACTGCATGCTGAGTATTTGCTAGCTCTGCTGCTAATCTGCTCCACTTTCCTGAGTGGATGTTAATAGAAATAGCGGGAAGAACCAGAGAAGGAAGAGCAGTGGCTGACTGAATTGTTACTAGTCAACTGTTTGCTACTGTAGTGAAACACCCTGGACAGTCAACTTAAAAAGAAGAGAGGTTTATTTTGTCTCACAGTTTTGGAGATCCTAGTCTGTGGTGGGTTAGCTCATTGATTCTAGGCCTGTGGTGAGGGGGTGTGGGGGTGGTGGCAGTATATGGCAGAGGAAGAGGCCTACCTCATGGCAGGTAGGGCATGAAAGAAGGGCATGGGAGGAAGGGAGAGGGTCCCAATAGTCCCTTCCAGAACATTCTCTCAACTACCTAACTCCCCCTCTCACAAGACCCCACTTCCTAAAGGTGCCAGCACCCCACTAAAGCAGCCTGAGCGGAAGGGCAAGCCTTAACAAAGGAGACTTTGAGAGCTATTCAAGACCTGAACAATAGCACCAGGTAGTCATTACATCTAAAGCACTATGAGAGAAGCTGAGAGTCTCACAGCCTTGTTGAAGGAAATGTGTGTTCTTACACAGCTAGGGAGACTTGGACAACAGCCTAGGACATGCCAGGCTAGAGAGTAAAGAGTTTGTCTGTTTCTAACCTTACTCCATCTCCACCCCTTACCTGCCTCCCAGCGTGCCTGCCAATCTTTATAGAGTGGGCCCTGGCCTTTACCCTGGTGCTGTAATGGAGACTGTGCAAACAAAGGGAAAAAATATTTTAGGTTTCAAAACACAAATATGTATCTGTTAAGTGTAATTATCACTAGCAAAAGTTAGATTTCTGTCAGAAACTTTGTTTTTGTAACAAGGCATCTCTGCATTATTTGTTTCATTTACAAGACACCCAAGCCACAGATCTCTTTATACTTCGTAGCATTAAAAAGGAACAGCTAGATTTGGGCGTGTATCTTAGTGCTTAAGCGCTTTGCTTAGAAGGTTCAAGACCTAAGGTTTGAGGCCTAGCATCGCCAAAAAAAAATCCTCGAACACTTTTCTGGGCATGGGTGGCACATGTCTATAATCCCAGCACTTGGGAAATGGTAGGGTAGGAGGATCAGGAGTTCAGGGCAGTCCCTATTAAGTTCAAAGCCAGAAGGTCTGCATTCAGAACAAACAAACAACAAAAGCAAAGGCAATTTGGAAATGAAGTAATAACTTAGCAGCTGCTCTCAAAAACACTGCAGCACACATTTGTGGATTGCAGATTTCTAATTTGTTCCATTGATTTCTGGTACAGAAAGTGTCCCCATCTCCAGGTGGTCCTGAGGTCTCACTGTCACTCAGGAAAGGGTCCAGACTGCTATTACCTATCATATCCAGTCACTTCCTGGACTATGTGACAGCCATCTGGCAGCAGCCAACAAGTCCCTCTTTGGAGCAGGTTGCAAAGTGCACCGGTCATTTTCTTGGTAGAGTCAGGCTGGGCTGCTGGCGGGAAGAAGGGGTGTGGTGGCATGCCCTGTTCCATCTCAGGATGCTGTTCCTGGACACCAGGAGGGTGGAAAATGGCCCTTCTGGGAATCCACATGGCCTGGGCACACTCTGAATTTTTGCTTTAGAAGGACTCAAAGTAAGCCAGCTTTTTAAAGATGCTTGCCAGCTCGGAGTCTCTGCTGTCCTAGGAGGGAAGAACAGCCTCTCTTTCTGGGTTGCCTGGTCTCTTCATCAGCAGAGTTGACTTCTTCCTCATCTTCTACACCACCCACCTCTCCTCACCCCTCCTCAAGTCCAACACTCATTCTCTACCCTAAACAATCATAAGGTACCAAGTGAGCCTTTGTCCTTTGGTCTCTTTTGGAAAAACAAAAAACAAAAAACAAAAAACTGTCACTCAGCAATTCAAAAAGAAAGAGGCTAGAGTTCACTCAATTCTATGTGAGGTCACAGGTCAGTGCATGCTGGGACATATTCAGAGCTTTCTTTCTCAGCCAAGGGGTCAGAGGGCTCTCATCCTGCCTGGGGATTTCTTATTGCACGGTATCTTTCACATCATCCACGCTAGGAAGACAACTATCTTATCTTTCTACAGAAAGCAAGAGACAGAGATTTAAAATGAGAAGCATGCTGTAGATGATGGACAAGAACGTGTCCATGCAGATCCGAGTTCTGAGGGTGGGAAGCTTGGCTGGGTGGTTCTGGCTAGGATTTCTTTAGAGACTACACTCATTTGTGATTGGGCTGTTCACCTTCAAGTTAAAATTCCAGCAGGAGGCTGCGGTTGGGGTGACCTCATATGGACTTCCTCCTAGGGCTGCTCATGGCACAGGTGACTGGGTGAGTGGCACTGGGATGGCATGGTATGAGGCAGAGGGATGCCTTCCATGAGAGTATGGAGCCCAGGAGGCAGCCTCTCAGTGGTCATCTTAGGGGAAGGTTACCACCACACATGGATGGTAAAACACAGTCATGACGTTTGTCTGTGTGTGCAGCTTGCCAAGCACAGGGGTGCAAAAATGAAAACAGACCATGGCTGGTGTTTTGTTCAGTTGGGGAATTGATGAGTCAAGACAAGATTAATTTTCCTAAAATTTTATGATTATATTCTTGGCTGCTTAACCCTTCAAAAATCAACTAATGAATTAAGTACACATTTACAGCCTAGACCTTCACACTCATACCCAGTCTGAGCGCTTGCCTCTAAGTTTCCGAACTCAGGCCTTCATTTGTGCCAGAGTTTCTGCTGAGACCACCTCAGGCTGTGGCCCTCAGTGCTTCCTGAGCTCCACCAATCACACAACCTTCATTTGTGTCCATCTCCTCCCTCTCAGGTTACAGCTGCTCCCTCAGCCCTCCCAGGGACCTTTGCTGAGCACAAGATTGGTGCTCAGTAACCCGTCACAGCCAGGCCAATCCAAGAGTTTCTCAAAAGCCCCAATGAATGGACAAAGGGAATGCAAGTTCTCTGTCTTTGCCCAGGGGCAGACTTGGCACGGTCTGGTCTGGGGGTTGGGGTCTGGGCCTCAAAGGAATTAAAGTTTTGGTTCCTGGGAACCTGGATTTTCCTCCAACTCTGAAGGGCTGTGGTTATCAGTCCTAAGGCAGTTGTGGTCTGAGGTATTCTGTGTTCTCTTTGTGTCTTTGCCAACATTGTCTGATTTACATTTCTACTGACCTTGGCCATTTTCCCCTCCCCCACTACAAACAGTATATAAGATGCTGTACTTCCTAATAAATTTACTTAGCACTAGTCATGAGCCTAAAGACCTCCTGGTCTCAGCTATTGCTTTTTGCATTCTTTATTTCTCATCCCTGGTCCTCCCACTCAACACTTGCCTGTTTGGGACCCTTATTCCTGTGGGTTTGGGTCAAGTAACTGTGGCTGAAAAGGAATGTCTCTGCAAGATCAGCAACATGTTCCTGACTGTTCTATGTGGTTTGGTTCAATATGACCCTTTGTGTCCTTCAAGAGGGCAAAGGCCATTTTAATTTTCAACACTCTCAATTAGGCACTTGGCACAGAGCAGTGACTGTCTGCTCTCTGGGAAGAAGTTAATCTAACATTCCTTCTCTCCTGCTGCTTCATGGGTGGCATGCCAGGCAGTCTATTCAGATGCAGACTCCATACACTGGTTGAGTCATGCTTGTGACCCTACAAGAGCGTTATAAGCCTTACAGTTGAAGGCTTTCTATGCTCTGTATAGAACCTGAGTGTCCAGAATGCTCTGCAGCCAGTAAGATGCCGTTTGGATGTTTGTAGGAGGCACACAGTCTATGACACAGTGATAGAAACAGGCAGGTCCTTGTTATAGAGAACTGTGAAAAGTTTTCAAATCTGAAGTTTCTAGATCTACATTCCAAGTGTATCACACTTGAGCCAGACTCACTATTATTGGTTGATTAAACAACTCACTATTAGTTTACCAAAAATCAGACTGAGGTTTGGAGAGTGGGAAATGTCAGATCAGAAACTGCATATCATAGGAATCCAACCTTAATTTACACTACAGACAAGAGTCCTGTTGACTGCTAAACCTCAGTTTGCCCACTGGCAAAGTGCAGATTGCTCCCTCTCCTCTCCCCATTTGATCATCAGGACTCTGAAACCCAGCAAGTGGAGCTGGTTTGAAGGCACTGCTCTTGATGAAAATGGCCACCACTGAAAAATTAGCAGGCAGATGGGGAACAGTGTAGGCTAGAAGGCATTTGATGTTTTAGGTTGGAATCCAGGTTCTGCCACTGCCTAGTCAGAGGGGAAATTAGCTACTTCCAGAATGTCTTTGACCTTGGTTTTCTACCCATAATGGGGCTTTCTCCATTGCAGGTTACTGTGAGGATGGAATGGGATCTTGTCTGGATGAGAAGCTGGCATGTGAGGTCATTTTCTCTCACTGCCTGCCTTTAGCTGTTTTGGGATACAGGAGTGAATTTTTGCCAGAGGTAAGCATGGCAGTTGTTTTATTAATGTGGCCAACTTTTAGTGAGTGGGTCTATCTTAATATGATGGACACTTGGAGAGGGAGGGCAGGGGGAGGAGGCTGGACACTTACAAGTTCATATCTCTACTATGACAAGGTTTCTGAAAACCATCCTGTTCCATGATTCTCTTAGAGTTGAGAAATCTAAAGTCTTCTTCATTGTTTCAACTCTCAATCTAGATTGCAACAGTGAGTTGCTTTCTTTTGTTGCTCCCTTATTCTTCTCTTACTCGAGTTGAGAGCAGGGACCCACTTCATGATTAAGTCAACTGCTTTTCCTCAAATTCTCATCTCGGTTTGAGTACAGTGAATCACTGGCACCTCGTGCAGTGGGAACACCACTCTTCTAACACAACTCCATTTCAAGGAAGGACTCAGCCATCCACCAGGCATTCACTATCACCTGCTACCTGCCAGATGCTGCTTGGGTGGCTTGAAGAGAAATCATCACATAACAGACATGACTAGAGCATGTGGTGGTGGTGGGGAGCTTTGGTTCTAGTGCTTAGAAATTGGGGTTCACCTTCCAGCCTTTGAAGTTGGTTTATGTGCAGCCTCTGAATCTGGCAAGTGATGAGTTCCTACTTGTTAGGAATATTTAGGCCATGGGTTGTGTAGATGGCTTGGGTCCATGTAGACCTGGGATTGAATTCCACTATGACATGTGGCCTTGGATGAGTCATTTTTCTTCTTTGGCCTCAGTTTCCCTATTTGAAAAATGAAAACAATAAGGCACTCCTTGAAAGGCTATGTGGATGGTTTAGAGCTAACAGTGGCAAATAGAAGCACTTTATGTAGTTCAAGCAGGGAAAGCATTATTCTAGACCAGACTGGACCCCATCGGGAATTTCCCCGCTCTGCTGGAGACTGACCTTCCACACATTCCTGGTTGGAGCTGTCTGCAGCAGGCGGTTGGAGGACTAGGATCTTGGCATTTATTCTTTCTATTGGTCTGGGTAATAGAACGTTAATGGCTGAAACCCACATGGAAAGAAATCATGGTGACTTCTGCAGCCCACCTATTCTTGTCCCAGGTCCATTCTCTGCATGGTGGTGACCCCTTTTGGTCTGTTGGCTTTGTAGATCTCCAGAATCGTCCAGATTCTTCCAGAGAAAGCCCGTCTGTCATGGGTGTTGCCTGTATATGGGGCCAGAGCCTTCATTCTTTGCTCATCTTGCACTTGCAAATGAATCCTGGCATCCTGAACTGTGGGCAGCTGGGGTCCAGCAACCTCCCTGGGCAGGGCACCATGAGTCAAGTGGAAAGTTAGAGTACTTAGTGTCCAGGATCTAAGTGTCCCCATCCTTCCACCCAAAGAGGCCCCTCTAAGGCTCTGAAAAGATTTTTTCCACAAGGCAGGATACAGCAGTGTACGCCAATGGAATCCAAACTTGCCATGGAGTCTGACTGGTGGCAGAGCCAATGGCGTGGTAAAAAGGAGTTCATGAGCCCTTTCCAAAGAGCAAAGGAAGGAAAAAGGAATCAGCACATGGCCAAGGGATGCACAGAACCCAAAGGCCCTGGGAAAGGTGAAGGTGAACAGCTACCATGTTCCCTGCCATGCCTGCAGAGCTGGGACACAACAGGAAGACCATAGGTGTTCGGAAAATGTGAACATAGGACTTGACTTGCTGCTGTAACAGACAGGGTCCTTGTTATAGTGTGAGCATGAAACATCCCCCCACCAGGTGCTAGGACTGAATGCTTAGTCCCAGATGGTGGTATTTTAGGAAGTTCTGGGAATTTCTGGAGGTGGAGCCTAGCTGGAAGAGGTAGGTTACTCAGGGGTCTGACTTGGAAGGCTGTACCTGGTCTTCATCTCTCCTTTGCTCTCTGCTTCTTGTCCACCACGGTAAAGAAAGGTTTCTTTCACACGCCCCTGCTACCATGATAGTCTGCCCAAGTACATGGGGCCAAGAAGCCATCTGAAACCATGAGCCAAAATAACTTTCTTGACGTTTTTCTCCCAAGTATTCTGTTGGGTTCATAGAATTGTAGAGTTTTCCATCTTGGAAGTAGTGGTGGGGATGGGCTTTGCATTTCCTGATTCTTAAATCTTCAAAGTCTGGAGGACCTTCTGGGGCTAGCAGCCACTCTTCATCTTCCATGCTTGGTTCCTGCTACTAGAGCTTGGGTCAAAGGAAGACAAGAAAGGAGGGAATGGTGACAGATCTTTAGGGCTTTGGGAGAAAGGGCTTCCTTTTATATCCAGGTCCTTGGCTTTCATTCTCTGTCCAGTTTTCAGCTCCTGGCTGGTTCTGAAACAGGCTGTGTACCCTCTCCCACCTCATGGCCTCTGACCTTGGTGTCCTTTTCAGCTGGAATGTTCTGGCCCCTAGAGCTGCATGGCTTCCTCCTATGCCCCATGTCTGGGCTCTAAGGTCACCTCCGAGAACTTCCTTGAGGAGGCAGCTGTGCCCTTCGTTTATATTTCCTGGCCTAACTTTATCTTTCACCATAGCACTCAGGAATTCCCAAAATGTTTGTTTATTTATGGGCTCAGCCCTCCATCCAGTGTGAAAGACAGACCTGGTGCATGGAGGCATGGAGGCCCGCCACAAACATTTGCTGACTGAAGTGATGAATGAGCAGCCCCTTTCCCTGTTCCTACTTTGGGGTCTTCCCTTCTAGTCCGTGTGCTCTTCTGACCATAGCCTCGGTGTTATTATATCCATAAGAGTCTCCCCATCTTGATGTACCTTGGTTTACCAAGTTCATAACACATCCCTAGATAAAGGCTTTTGTTGTACCTAACCCTTTGCTTTAGAAACCTTCTAGCCCTGCACCACGCTGCCCAGAAGCACTTGCTCTGCATGTTTTACAAACTTGTTAAAGTGGCAGCCGAATGGTTCTAAGTGGTGGCTGACATTTTCTAGAGGGAATGGATTCCTTTGTCCCCCTATTTTCACCCCCAGGGATACTCTGGCACAATAGGTAGATCCTTTCTCTTCCTCCTCCTCGTCCTCCTCCTCGTCCTCCTCCTCGTCCTCCTCCTCGTCCTCCTCCTCCGTACTTCTCATGGCCTGCAGAACAAGCTTTGACTCCTTAGTAGGGCATCAGCAGCTCAGCCATGTCTGGGCCCCACCTGCTTTCCAGACATTTCTTCCTTTCCCACTCCAAGAAGCCTTACCAGCTGCCAGACTTCACTCCCCATTATCCTTCTCTCCTTGGTATTGGCAGCTCTCCCCACCAGGAACCCCCTTTTCCCTACAGCCCTCACCTACTGGAATCCTTGTTTCCAGGCCTCAGCTTCAGTTCTCATTTAAGAGCCTGTTAGGGTCTTTTTCAGAGAGTCCCGCCAGCAACTCTATTCAACACAGTGAAAACCTGTGGTCCTCACCCCACCCCATTACTATTAATATTCTCAAATCCCCAGGTTGAAATCTCAGGGTCTGATGAACCCCCTTTTTAGGTGTACCCAACTGCCAGTGAGTCAGTGCATTCTGTTAATTCAACCTCTTGCAGCTGCTGGTGTCCACTCCTCACAGACCCAATGTGTGTCAAGTGGCTCCCATCCTACCTACAACCTCCAAAATAAGGCTGAATGTCACGTAGGATACAGACAACGTTGATGCCACCAAGGGACCCAGGCGTTCCATGGCTTGAGTCAGGAAGATACTTATCCTTTCTTGTGAAATAGTCCAAGAGTGAGTGGTGGAGGGTAAGCAGGACTTCTGTGTTCTAACAGAACATCCAGCGACACAGGCTGGCAGGCCAGCCTGTCATCTGCATCCAAAGGCACTGTGACACCTCTAGCTGTTTCCATTTTACAACCTGCAGAAAGGGGGAGAAACCCGGTTGGCCTGAAAGTTGGCATATCCCCTCTGCTCACATCCTGAAGTGAATTTAGTCATATGACCGTATTCAGCTGCAAATGAAACTTGGGATTACACTATCCAGTGGTAGCTCTGTCATCAAAAGGAAGGAAAGAGAATGAATACTGGTGAGTAGAGCTAGCTTCATTTTAAAGCTGAGGAAGCAGAGTCACTGAGAACTGACATGACTTGTCTCTGGCTCAAGGCCCTGTGTAGACTAGCTCACAGCTCTGCTCTGGAAATTTCTCGTTACCCTGTGGGGCTTGTTGATAAACAGTGCCATTGTGACTGGAAATAAAACAGTTGTGTCAGAATGAAGACACAGATCACTGTGAAAGGCTTGGTCTGGGAGAAGAGAAAGAGGTGAGGTGTGAGCAGAATCCTACAAGAGACCCTTAGTGTCTGTGTGTGATGGGCAGGCTGAGCTCAGGTCCCTCTGCTCAGCTGCAGGTCCCTGTCACCTACCCCAGGGATAGGGTTAGGGTTGGGGTTGGGTTTAGAATTAGGGTTAGGGTTAGGGATAGGATTGGTGTTAGTGTTAGGGTTAGGGTTAGGATTACAGTAGGGATAGGATTTGTGTTAGGGTTATGGATAGAGTTAGAGTTGAGGTTAAGACTGGGCTTAGAATTGAGGTAAGGGAAGATTCCAATGGCCTCCAGTTTAGCTCTGGAGCATGCATCCTGAGAGGGTTAGGGTTTGGGCTATGGTTAGGGTTAGGTGTTAGGGCTAGGGTTAGTCTTAGGTTTATTGCTATGGTTGGGGTTTTGTCTAAGGCTAGCTAGTTTTGGAATTAGGATTATTATTGTGACTTTAGGGTGTTAGTGTTATTGTTACTCTTAAGTCTAGGAATCAGGTTAGTGTTTTTGTTAGGGTTGGATTTTGGGTTAAGTTTGATGTTGGGATTAAGGTTAGGATTAAAGTTGGAGGTAGGTTTAGGATTAGAGTTTGCTTTGGTGTTGATTTTGGATTTAGGATTAATTTTAGGGTTAGGGTTAGGGTTGTAGTTAGGTTGGATTTGGGTTGTGTTTGATGTTAGATATGGATTAGGGTTGGAGCTAGGGTTATGGTCGATTGTAGGCTAGGGTAAGGAATAGGATTAGGGATAGATTTAGGGTTGGTGGTAGGGATTTGATTACATTTATGGTTAAGGTTAGGGTTGGACCTAGGTTTAGGGTTAGGATTAGGGTTAGTATTTTGCTTAGGATTAGGTATCGGGTTATGGTTAGTATTAGGGTTGGAGGTAGGTATTGTGATTAAATTTATAGTTAGTGTTTGTGTTAGGATTTGAAGTAGGAATTGTGATTAAATTTAGTGTTAGTTTTAGGTTTAGAGATAGTAATTGGGATTAAGTTTAGGGTTCGGGTTAGGGTTAAGGTTAGGCTTAGTGTTTGCTGTAGGATTGTTGTTGGTGTTGTGTTTGGGGTTATTGTTAGTTTTGGAACTAGGGTTAATGTTAGGGTTGGTGTTAGGATTAGGATAGGGTTCAGGGTTGGAGCTAGTGATAGGTATAGTGTTAGGATTAGGGTTAGAGTTAGGGTTAATTTAAGGGCTAGCTTTAGGTTTAGGGTTAGGGTTAGGGTTAGGGTTAGTGTTAGGGTTAGGGTTAATTTAAGAGCTAGCTTTAGGTTTAGGTTTAGGGTTAGGGTTAGGGTTAGGGTTAGGGTTAATTTAAGAGCTAGCTTTAGGTTTAGGGTTACGGTTAGGGTTACGGTTAGGGTCAGGGTCAGGGTCAGGGTCAGGGTCAGGGTCAGGGTCATGGTTAGGGTTAGGGTTAAGGTTAGCGTTAGCTGTCCCTTAGTGAAGAAGAGTGCTTGTTCTCTAGATAATGTCCATACAATTGTGAAATCTCTGCTGCTTCATTCTGTCTCTCCAGAAAACCACAGATCTCTGCAGGGTGCCTGTACATGAATCCCTTGAGTCACCAAAAGCTTCCTCATGGCTTGGCCCTCTTGCTGTAATGCTGTACTACAAATGCCCCAGACACCCACAGGAAAGTCTCAATTTCTCTTTAAAGCAGAGACTCTCCTAGTGTCGTGGTTTGATGTGCTATTCCCTTTCTTAAGAAATGCAAAATTTTTCTTTTACAGAGATCAGTTTCTGCCCATATCAGGCATCATGTCAGCCAGGTGAATCAGTTTGTTAGGGCTGAGGTAGTTTGTGACTTCTACACGGACATTTTCCTGACCCAGTTCTGGAGACCAGTAATCAAGATGGAAGCATAGGCTGGGCTGTCTGTGTTCTTAGCTTGTGGTTAGCCTCCTTCTCACTGTGTCTTCACAGTCTTCCCTTTGTGTGCACCCAACGCAATTCAATGATAACACTGGGATGAAACCGTAGTGAAGAGAGGAGAGCAAGACAGATCTTGACTGGCAATGACAAGATGCACACTTGGATGGGGCTTGTGTGCAGATGTGCTTAGGAGCATGAGCTCTTTTGCTCAAGATAAGCTTAGGGTAATTCCCCTCCGTATTCCTCAAGTGTAAAGCAGGGTACAGTTTGCAGATTGAGTTCGCATGACACCCGTGGACATGCAAAGTAGTGATCAATGTCCAGAGCAGCATTTGGTTCAAAACCAATTGCTGCTTCCTGGATAGCAGGACAGTCCAGCGCCAATTAGTTTTCAACTGTTCTTCCTCCCTCTGGGGTCAGAGAGCAAGGCGCCACGTTCCTCATTTGCTTCCACTAATGACCATCAGAATCAAAACTTTCCCACCCAATTAAACATTTGGGTGGTTGGGACTTGCCCAAGGAAAACAAGAGTGTGCTCACTCCAACCTTTTATTTGGAAAATGTCTTTCAGCAGAGAGACCTGGCCCCCTTGTTGTTGTCTGACTCTGGGATCCTGCTTTTAAAAACCAGAGCAGCAATTTAGGAAACTAGACCAGCTTGGATTTCAACCTGACAATCTCTCAAGTCTGTTAAACTCTTTACAGCTTCACCAGAATGTCTTCACGCCTGTGCTTTGATGGGTCCCCCACAAGATCGCCGTGAAGCTGGTTCATAAAGAAAATGGACCCAAAGAGCACAGTTGGGCTCTGATGTGGATACCGCCACTTACTGGTGGAAAACTCTTGGGTAAACTGACTTCTTTAAAATCAGACTGTTGCCTTTATGTGATAGGACTCTCCTAGGCTTGTGTCAAGGTGGCTTGACATGAAGTATCTTTAAAAAACATTTTATTTAGTTTATTTTAGAGACAGGGTTTCTCCATGTAGCCTTGGCTGTCTTGGAACTCACTCTATAGAACAGCCTGGTCTTGAACTCAGAGATCTGCCTACCTTTGTAGTAGTGGGATTAAAGGTGTGAACTACCACTGCCTGGCTGAGGTATTAAAAAAAAATTTAAACCAGGGCCAGCAGGATGGATCAGGGAATAAAGGTGCTTGGATGTCTGATCCCCATAACCCACATAGTGACAGGAGAGAACTGACTCCTGAATGTTTGTTTGAACCAAAATTGGATTATTTCTCTTTACCCTGGTCCCTTTACTTTCCTAACGGTCTGATGGGATTTCTTTGTACATGGAAGGAACCCCCCCTCCTTCTCTCTCTCCATCCTAAATATAAAGTGAGTTCTCAGGAAAGGTCATTTTTAGATTCTGATGCTCTCTGGAAAGGAAGACCCACACTAGCTTCCTTGTGGATGTCTTAACCTTTGAATTACCTTTGACTTCCCAAATCCTCTCCTGACTTCCACCATAGGAGAAAGCAGCAGGTCCATGGGAACTGCATGGGAAGCATCAAGCAGTCTGCTTTGGACTCTGGCTTGCTGTGACTACTCCAATAAGGCTTGTTCTTTCTCCTGGCCTGGTTCCTCATCTGCAGTGAGCATGTTGGACCAGTCCAATGCTCCTCAGGGCCTCCAGGAATCTATATGGGCTCTACACAAACCTTTTCCCAGAGTCCAGTAAAATGCCTCAATGCTTAAAAGGGGAAATTGAATCATATTTTTTCTGATCCATGTGCACTTAACTAAACAAAACCCACTTTCTAAGAGCTCTTTGATGTTCCCACTGCCTTAAGGAGCCCTCTTTTTAAGGGGCATTTAAAAGGCTTTTTTCTTAGAAACAGGAAATCAGGTTTTGGCAAGAAGGAAAGAAACTCCAACACACCAAGCCTGGGGGGTGGTTGGCTTGTTGTTGTCAGTCAGCCGGGTTCCTGAGAGTCCTGAGATTGGCAAGAGGTGGCCTAGGCCACCCTGACTGAGCCTGCCCACTCTAGAGGTGGTGATGTCTGGGAGTGGTGAGGGAGGTGGGCCTGGAGCATTTCTCTGGCCTTGTAGGACCTTTGAAGTTTTCTTCCACACCCCCCCCCCGCACCTTCCCGCCCCCCCCCCCCAAGTCCCACATCTTCTCTTCTTTTGCAAGATTTGGCAATCTACATTGCCAAATGCCTTAAGTGATCTCTAAGGAAAATATTTTTCACTAGATGATCAGTTTTCTTTCCAGAAAAAAACCCAGACAAATACACAGATGAGTGCATGTGGCAGAGTGAGTTCCAGTTCCCTGTTTGTAAAATTCCTGAATGTTCTGTAAAGCCAAGTGTCTTAAGCAGGGTTCTCTAGGGGAACAGAATTGATAAAATGTATATATATATATATATATATATATATATATATATATATATATTATAAAAGAGGATTGAATAAATTGACTTAGAACTGATTGTGGCTGAGTTGTTAACAATGGCCATCTGCACATTGCAAAGAGTGAGAATCTGATGGTTGCTCCACCTTGCAAGGCTGGGTGCCATAGAAGTTTCAATCCATTGGGGTCCTTATAGCTTGGAAACTCTGGAGAATCACTGTGTTCAGTCCCTGTCAGAAGGCCACAGAGGCTGGAGGCTGTGAAGAAACAAGGTGGGCAGGTGATACAATTGTTTCCTTGGAGAGCTCTTTCTTTAAAAAATTAAAAATATAGTCTAGTTTATTTATTTTGTTTATACATATATCTATTTGGAAATCAGATGGCACATTGAGGTAGGGGACATCTTTCCTTCTACCATGTGGGTCCCAGGGTTCAGGTCAGCAGGTTTAGAAGTAAGAGCGCTCAGCCACTGAGCCATCTCTCTACCCTTTATGTCTGGGCCACCAATTGGAAGTTGCCAGCTACTTTAAGAGTGAATCTTCCTCCCTCCATTGATCCTCTCTGGAAAAGTCCTCACAGCCATGCCCGTGGGGTGTCACTCAGGTGATTATAAATTCTGTCAACTTCACAGCCAAAACCAACCATCATACTAAGTGATTTTACAAAGCCAAGAGTTTATCAGGCAGGCAACCACAGTATGGAGGGATGTCCCAGCTTTGCCTCCCAGCAGCTGAAGGACTTGACACAAGTCTTTCCAATCTCTGAGCTCTGGTGTCTTGTTCTTTGGAGAGAGAAATGCGGACTGGCTCAAGGGTTGCAGATAGAATCATGAGATAATGGAGACCTAAATGCCCAACAAGTGTCTCTCTATTTGCTGCACTGGGGAGATGGCTTGGGCCATTGCTGCTGGACCACTTCATCCAGGTTCCTTTCAAAGGAGTGATATGCACGCTGCATGCATCTGGAAGTGATGTGCTGTGGGCCAGGAGCCAGGTGGCCAGCTACTGCTCTTCCCCTCCCTCTTTCCTTTCCTCTTCCCCTTCTTCCCTTTGTCCTGCTGTGCTTTTAAAGTCCTATAATAAGGTTTTCAGGTGTGCAGTAAAGCAATGTTGAATCTATTCCTGTTGTTTTTGAACAGTTCTCTGATACTTTGTTCTTTTTCAAAACCAGAACTTTGTACCTATTAAACAGCAGCCTCTATTTGCATTTTCCTATCCCAAGCATCTCAGCCTACCTTGGGTTTCCATAATTTTGACTGCTATAGACACTGCAGATGTGTGCAACCTCACAGTATTTGTCCACTGGCTACTGGCTTATTTCATTCAGCCACGATGTCCTCAAGATTCATATATGTTGTAGCATGGGCCAGGATTTCCATCATGTCTAAGGTTGAATAATTTTCCATTGGATGTAAATTTCACATTTTCTGAAGCTATTTGTCTGTCTGTAGAGGATTACTTCCAACTTCTGGCTTTTGTGAATAATGCTTTAAAAATGTGAGCTGGTCATGGCCCCAGCTTTAGTTCCAGTACTTAGGAGGTTGATTCAGAAGGATCCTGAGTTTGAGGCCAGCCTGGGCTATATATAAATACTTGTCTCACAAACAAAACCAACCAAGCAACCAAGCAACCAAGCAATCAACCAACCAACCAGTCAACTAACCGACAAAACCAAACCAAAATAAAATTTCTGTGGCAATACAAATATTTCTTTCAGTTCTTTTGCTTATACGCTTGGAAATGGAATCACGAATCATGTGGTGACACTATACATTATTTAAAAGGAAACTTCATATTGATTTCCAAAGTAGCTATCTAATCATTCCCCTCCCATCATTACTATCCTTGCTTTGTTTGTTTGTTTGTTTGCTTTGGTTTGTTTTTGATATTGGCTATCCTAATGGGTTTGAGGTTGCTGTGGTTTTGATTTGCAATTGACTTGGCTGCTAAAGTGCTATTGCAATCTATTTTATTTGATGGTCCTGTAACATTGACGTCATGTGTAACCCACTTGTATTTGTCAGGGTGGTCTAGAGGAACAGAACTTACAGAATAAATCTATCTCTATATACCTGTCTGTTTGTCTACCTATCTGTCTGTCTGCCTGCCTGCCTGTCTGTCTGGTATTTATTAGAATTGGCATACAGACTGTGGTCGAGCTAGTCCAACAATGGCTGTCTACCAATAGAAGGTTCAAGAATCCAGTAGTTAGTTGCTCAGTCTATGAGGCTTCAGTACACACTGGAATCCAGAAGAAGTAGGCTCTAATGCCAGTGAAGGGATAGACTTCCCAGTGAGATGAAAAGCAGGAGACAAAGAGACCGAGCTCCTTTCTTGCATGTCTTTTGTAGAGTCTGCCAGAAAAAGTTGTGGTCCAGATTAAAGATGGGTCATCTACCTCAAAAGATGTGGATTAAAGGTGTATCTTTCCACTTCAAAACATCTGGATTTAAAGTGGGGTTTTCTACTTCAAATGATTTAATTAAGGAAAAAAATCTGTTATAGGTATATCCAACTGCTTGGGTTTTAGATAATTTCAGATGTAGTCAAGCTGACAACCAAGAATAGCTATCACACCACTTGGTTTTTTGGAGGCTACTAGTGGCAGCCTCATCTAGAGTGGTGACCAAGATATAGGCCACAAAAAGACAGATTCCCACTTACATGGGTTCTTGGGTTTCTATAGTACAGTATTATTATTGGGTGACTTGCAGTGACAGGAATTATTGTCTTATGGTTCTGATGGCTAAACACTGAAGATCAAAGTGTTGGCACAGTTAGTTACTGTGAGGGAGAACCTAGTCCATGACACCATATTAGCTTCTGGTGGTCTCCTGGAAATACTGAGTGATCATTGGCTCCTAGATATGTCAGCTCGATCCTTACTCTCATGTCCATATGGTGTACTCTGTGTGTGTGTCAAATCTCCTTCCTTCATAAGGCTGCCAGGTAGACCCCACCAAGCTTATCTGATAATCGGCTATTAACCTGGCTGTTTCTGGAAAGGTTTTACTTCCAAATAAAGTCACATTCCGAGATATCGAGGACTAGAAATTTAATGTATCATGGGGGTCATAGTTCAGCATGTCGCTTTTGGACACAGTTCAGCCCACAGCTCCAATTTCAATTAGCATCTCCTAGCTTATTACATCCGGAGGTCATCCAAGCATCTCCTAGCTTATTACATCCAGAGGTCATCCAAGCATCTCCTAGCTTATTACATCCGGAGGTCATCCAAGCCTCCAACAGAGATAGAATGAGAATGAGCTGGAAGTACAGAGGACAAGGACTGCAACTCAAGACTCATAACTTTTAACTCTTCCCAGAAGTCAGCAGGATAAAACATAGTCAAGTGTGGTGCATACTTCCCTCTGGCAGTAAGAGTAAGTTCACGCATCCCCAACCTTAGTGGCCATGGTTGAGTTGGTCTAGTGTTTTCCAGTTGATCTTAGCATAGTGTCTATCGGCCCAATGGCTTACCTCCATGGCATCATGCCACCTGTGGATACTATGTAACATGCAGATTTTCCTTCAGAAATGAGTGACTTTGCTCCAATGGAAGGAAATGCCTCCATCCTTTGAAAGTGCCAGAAGCTAGAGAGTTATTCCACTCAAGGCCACGCCTGTCTCTGGGGCAGCCTACATCTGGTTTCTGTTCCATATGGAAATCCCACCACTTTGGTGGCAAAAGTGGGTAAAGGTAATGCCTCTTCAGCCTCTGAGATCCTTTTCAGATGTGCTGAGACCCTTCCTACAGCCTAGATTGCCCTCTGCTCCATCCTTCTTCCCTTTCCCTTTTCAGATACAAATCTCATGGAAATACTCTAAGAGGTGTCCTTCATGTGATTTGCCTCAGAGGTCACTTCCCAAGGGAACCCAGCTATAGTATAATCTCTTCCCACACGTGAAGATGTGCTTTCCACCTCCGTAAGGGAAAGTCCTGGAAAAAGAAAGAGTATAGCTTACATGTGGTTGTAGTCAGAACACATTTATCTCATAAATTAAATGGAGAATGGACAGATCCAAGTCCCAGCTTTCAGAGACACTCATGGTTAGAGAACATCTCTTTTGGCATTGAGTCAAGGCTATGAATATGTGACAGGAAGGGCATACATAGTGAAAACTACCTAACTGTATATTTGTTTAGAGACGATTTTTCTCTATCTGGGAAGTCTCTTTTACCAAAAAGACATGCGCACAGTGTTGTTGTATCTGACAGGTGTGAAAAGCGGGCCTTCAGATGATATTGCCCGCCCAGCTGAGGCCACACCCAGAGAGGAGTGTCCTTTGGTTCTGGGTCAGGGTAAATGCATCCCATCTGGCGTGAACTGCTCAGCACTTGCCAGAACAGCTTTCTAAGAAAGGAAGAATTTAAGAGGGGCTTTTGCGAAGTCAGCAAGTAGGTCTTCCAGCTGTTTCCTTGGGGCTTGCAGTGAGGAGCTGTCCTGACTGCCTAGGGGTGGGATGTGATGAGAAACTTCCCACCCACAGAGCTGGACAAACAGACAACTGATCTTAACCCCAGCCAAGTGAACTACAACTCAAGTACAGTTAGCTCCCAGCTAGCTCCCAGCCTGTGTGCTCGAAGGGATGGACACCATTAACATTTTCAGATGTTCACAGGCTGGGATCAATCCTCCTGGGATCACAAGTCCCTTGGTGTCAGGACCATAGTTCTTGTGACTGTCCCTCAGTTCTTAGAAGCTTGCCATGGCTGTCCACTGGTTGATGGTGTCCTCCTCTGTGGAGGCTGAAGATCTTCCATGATGAGGACATCATACTGTTCACTCATGATCCTGTTCTCTTCTGCCTAGGAGGATGGGTGGCTGACCTTCCGTCTCCTAGTTAGTCATGACCATGTGACTTAACATGGCTGGGACCATATGAGGAGAAGTGTGTGTGTGTGTGTGTGTGTGTGTGTATTTTGATGAAAGTGTTTAAGAACTAAAAAGCCGTTTCTGTAGTATTTCTTAATAGCTCAGGCTTTAATGGAAAGGAAACAAAAACTAATGCTTTAGTCATTTGTTTCTGCTATTTATTAATGATGCCTTTTTAAGGTTCAGAAGGGCCATTAACTTATTGTTTTTAAGATTCCCCCTTTTAAGAAATGGAACAAAATAATGTTTGCCATACACAATGGTTTTTCTTGACTCAGAGTTTGACAGTCTAAAAAGATGATTTCATCTATTTCCTTCACCCTAACATTTCCACCACATCAGAATCATCCTTTTTGCCTTCCAATGCCATGGTATCTTCTGAATGTTCTAAACTCTAATGTGTAATAAATTTCTAAATATGATTGAGACATAGTTATAAAAACAGCTTAAGTTTATGTATGTCAAAGGAGCTGAACGAAAATCCAGAAGTCAGCACTTGTGGAAGTCGGCGTGGTTAATACAATGTTGTAAGGGCATGAACACAGGAAGACAGTGGCTCTGAGAGTGTGCAGTGTTCAGTGAAATCAGCTTCTCAGTGCTTTCCATTTTCAACCTCAACAGTGTCCTTTATGTAGTTATATACCCATCTCCTCTCTCCATTCATTCACTCAAAAATATATACAAAGTTTTTCCATTAAATCAATGGCCACTTCTAATTCAAGGAAATGGAAAGTCAGCCATCTCATGTTTCTAAGAGGAAGAAAGCAGGAATGCTAGGGATTGGCATGAAGTCTTCATTATGGAATCCCTTCCATGCCCACCATGCCCACTGAGGACAGTTCCTAGCCAGGGGAAATAAGACTGCCTGTCAAGGCTGGTAGCAGATACTGGAACCAAAACATAACAAGTTCTGGATTACAGGTGTGCACCACCACGCCTGGTTCAAGGGCACGTGTACACACCCAGAAAACCATTTTCACCTTGCTCACTGCCTCAGGCTGCCTCATGATCCAGTCTCCTCACCTGCGTCCCCTTGATTCCCACCTATCCTGGGCTACAGCTGATCTACTTTCTGTCACTATAAATTTGTTTCCTTTCAAATGACTCTGCAGCAAATAAGCAGAACCTTCGCTGGGTTATTTATGGAGCACTACTACCAGGACTGTGGATGCCCAAGGTCCACAAGTCCTCCATGTAAGATGTTAGAGCACTGACATGTCACCACACTCTCACCTTACACTTAGCTTACCCTTTAAATTATTTGGATTACTTATGATATTTAATACAATGTAAAGAATATGCAGATAATCAAACTACTGTACTGTTTGGGGCATAATGATAATGGAAAAGTCTATACACGTCCAACACAGAGACATTTTCACCCCAAATGCCTTGAATCTAGGGTTGATAAAATCCACAAATATGAAAACTGAAGCTAAAGAAGACCAAAATTGGTCATTTGGAATCTAGCTTCTGTTACTCAGTATAATTATTTTGAAATTCATGCACGCTGCATATTTTTTTTTGTATGGCTGACTAATATATCATTGTATGGCTGCTTATCCATTGATCCTATTGATAGACAGTTTTTTTTTCAGTTTGCACAATTACAAATTAAGTTGTTAGAAATATTTGTGCACATGTTTTTGAATGTGTTTGTAAATACCTCAGAATAGAATGGCCAGATCATGTGCCAGCTTCCTGTTTAACATTTTGAGTTACATTTTACATTCCCATTATTAGTGGATATGAATTCCAGTTCTTCTCATCCTTGCTAATATTTGGTGTTGTTAGTCTTTTGAATTTCATTAGTTCAAACAGATGTTAAGTAATTTCATATTGATGGTTTTTAATTTTTAACATTTATTTTTCTCATTTTATAAGTATTTGAAGAATTTCCTACAAAATATTTTGATCATATTGACCCCACTCCTCCCAGATCCACTCTGCCTTCCCAAGCCACCATACTGTATTTCTTTTTTCAGTCCATCAAGCCCAATGTGTACCGCTCATATTCTCTTGGATGTGCAGGCTTCACTGCGTCTGAAAGGCTGCACCTTAAAAAAGCTGGCTCTCCCACTCCCAGCAGCTATCAACAGCCAAAGCTCCTTAGCTAGGGGTGGGAGTTCATGCCCACCCCCTCCATGATGGAATGTTGTCTGGCTTCAGCTTAGGCAGGTAGTTCTTATGCATGCTGTCTCAGTTGCTGTAAATTTGTATGTGCTGTTGTCCTGTCGTGTCCAGAAGGCACGGTTTCCTTGTCCCCGACACTGTTACCTAAGGACATCCTCATATCCTATGCATTGAATGAGGAGCATGCTTCCTCCCATTGCTCCCTGCCATCACCTTCCCCCACTCTCCCCAGTTCTGCTTCGACTTTCATGTCACATATGCTTTCATGGTTTTATGTATCCGTACAAAATCTAGGAACCTCAAATAAGAGGAAACCTAACAGTTGTCTTTCTGAGACTGGCTTAACTTGTTCAAGATGATGATCTCCAGTTACATTTATTTTCTTGTACATAATACAATTTTAAACTTCTTTAGGACTGAAAATTCTAGTGTGTGTGTGTGTGTGTGTGTGTGTGTGTGTGTGTGTGTGTGTGTGTATCACATTTTCTTTACCCATTTCTCTATTCTCTTACATCTAGGCTGGTGAATAGTGCTGCAATACACATTGATGTGCAGTTATCTCTGTGGTATGCTGCCTTATTCTCTGGAATGGTATAGCTGGGTTCTCTACACCCGTGGATGGAATAGCTGGGTTCTCTACACCCGTGGATGGAATAGCTGGGTTCTCTACACCCGTGGATGGTGTAGCTGGGTTCTCTACACCCGTGGATGGAATAGCTGGGTTCTCTACACCCGTGGATGGTATAGCTGGGTTCTCTACACCCGTGGATGGTATAGCTGGATCATACAGTAAATCTAGTTGTTTGTAGACTTTTGAGAAACCTCTGTACTGCTGTTCAGGAATCACACTCATTCACACCAGCACTGTATTATAAGGCTTCCTTTCCTTTTGTACATGCCTTTGCCAGTCTTTGTCGTTTGTTTTTTTAATGGCTGCCACTCTGACTGGGGTAAGATGGAATCTCTGTGTAGTTTTAATTTTCCTCTCTTTGGTGGTTAGTAAGGTTGAACATGTTTCCATACATTTATTGGCCACTCATACTTCATCTTTTCAGAACTGTCTGTTCATTTTATTAATTCATTTATCAATTGAGTTCTTTTAGTACTTTCAACTTACCACTTTAATTTTAAGTATTTGTGTGTTTGTTTAGAGAGAGAGAGAGAGAGTGTTTGGTTACTGCAAGAGCCTGCTTTCTCCTTTCACCATGTGGCTCCTGGGGGTTGAGCATAGCTCATCAGGTTTGGGACAGGTCACTTATAATGTTTGTGCAGTTAGAAACTGGGAAGTGTTGTCCCTATAGTATTCAAAAGTTTGAAGGACAAGGAGAGAATGGCTAGGGGGACTGACATCTTCTCCTGTGTTATTTAGCTCTCTGTTGCACTGTGACAAAACACCAGAGGTGAAACAACTGAAAGGAGAAGAGGTTTTTCTTGATTCATAGGTATCAGAGGTTTCAATCCTTGGTTGCTAAGAACCTATTGTATTGAGCAGAAGCTGAAGCTAAATACTGCGTGTTGGGGAAACAGGTGATTGGGCCAAGCTGTTCACATTACAGTGTTTGGAGGTAGAGGAAGAGGAAGGGGCTGGGTATATATCCATTCAATATGCCCCCAAAGACCTCATTTACTTCCTCAAGACCTCATCTCCTAAAGGCTGCACTGGCTTTGGGGGACATTTAAGATCCAATTTATAATACCCCACATGTGCCTATAACTTCTACCTCAGTTGTATCTCCTGTAAGGCATCCAGTGGTCAGTTGTGAATTAAATGGGCCTCCCTCTTGTTGAGTCACTTTTCTCTTCAACATCCCTACAGGAAGTGCACTAAATGACTGTCAGATAGATGCTCACAAAATGAGCAGCCATATAGCTGGCACCCGGATCAAGAAACAAAACATAAACACATCTTAAAAGCCAGCCCTGAGATTACCACTCCCTTTATTCCATTTCTTAATCTGTTTATCTCTTTGAACACAAGACTTAGCTCCATTCCATTTCCTGGTGTTCCTTTTCTCCTCAAATTGTACATTTTGTGTTTTTCCTTGATCAGCTTGCTCCTTTTATTATATATCTTTATTAGAGTTAACACTAATAACTACACAACAGAGTCTATAGTAGGCTGTTTTAAGATTTCCTGTGCCAATGGAATTAATCCAAATCTCTTTATGTTAGCCTCAGGCAGACTCTTTGGACAATGGCAAATATCAGCCACATTCTTCACCAAAATATCACAAGACTGTTCTCTAGGTCACATACTAAAATTATTCTCTTCTGAAACCTTTTGAGCTAGGTCCTCACAATTCAAATCTTCCATGCTCCTACTAGTATGGCCCACTAGCATCCCACTGCTTTCCTAACCCAAAGTACCCAAATCCAAATTCCTTCAAACAAAAAAATGGTTAGGCTTATCACAACAATAAACCAGTCCCTGGTACCATCTTCTGTTTTAAGGTTTCTATTGCTGTGAAGAGACACCATGGCCATGCGAATTTTATAAAGGAAAACATTTAATTGGGGTGGCAGCTTACAGTTTCAGCTTACATTATCATCATGGTGGAGCATGCGACATGCAGGCAGACATGGTGCTGGAGAAGGACCTAAGAGTTCTACATCTTGATCTGCAGACAACGGGAAGTGAACTGTGTCACTGGGTGTAGCTTGAGCATAGGAGACCTCAAAGCCCACCCCACAGTGACACACTTGCTCCAGCCTACTCCAACAAAGTCATACCTCCTAATAGTGCCAGCCCCTATAGCACCATTTTCTTTCAAACCACCACAGTTACCATCTCCACCCTGACAAAGATAACCTTTAACACCACTTCTGGTAATACATACTGATTTCTTTTCTTTTTTATTCTTTAATGAAACAGATGTGTGTTTTGTGTGTTTGGGTATACCTGGGTGAATGTCTCTGTACTTTGTGTTTGAGAAAGCTTCTTTGTGTTTCTATTGCTTTGTTTTGGCAGGGTCATGCTATGTAGCCTGGACAAGTCTACAGTTGACAGTTCTCTTGCCCCCCAAGTGCAGTATTTCAGGTGTGCTTCACTGTGATGAGCCTGAAATCTCTGTTCAATTACTCAGGGGAAATGTTCCTCAACTGTCAGTCAGAGAACACATCAAACAAACAAACAAAAAAATTAGTGGGGATGAGGGATGAGTAAAAAGCTTCAATGGGAAAAGAGATGAACTTAAATGTCAGTGGTGCTAATTCTAAGTGAATTAGCAGCAATGAGAAGAAAAGGACAATGATGGCAACAATGCCCCTCTCCCCAAACTAACTAACTACAACAACAACAAACAAAACAAAAACAGATCAAGAAGCACTAAGAGTCCAGCAGACACAAAATGCTGTAATGAAATGTTCTGAGATAAGCTGCTCATCAGGTGTGGCACCAAACACCATTGTCACCAACCATCTCACAGCCCCCAAATGTACTTTTTAAAGCAAAACAAAAGAAAAGAAAACAAAAACAAATGAGAGAAAGAATGGGGAGAAAGAGGTTAAAAACACAGGCATAGTCTTAAACTCTAGACAAGCTGGGCATCCTCTGGTCCCCTTACTCACCTGCACAGACTCTGATGGACAGAAGTCCAAATGGTGGCCTTAGCCCTCCACACTCCACCATCCCAGAAGGTTCACTTCTATAGGTTAGTGGGGACAGAGGCTTCAGGCAGAAGTCAAGCCTCCAATATCCTGTCTTAGGTTCTACAGACACAGATCAGTCAGTGAGCTGGCAGACAAATCAGGGCTTTGACTCCTGCCCACCAGCATCTCCATAGTGCATGGTGGGTATTTGCTGAATTCTCAGGAGTAAGAGTGATAGAAAGGTTCACAACACAGAGTCAACATGATCAAACCTTATCTCCTAGGAAAGGTGTGTGTGTGTGTGTGTGTGTGTGTGTGTGTGTGTGTGTGTGTGTCTAAGCCACATATGTGTGAATGCTTGCAGAGGCCAGAAGAGGGCACCAGATCCCCTGGAGCTGGAGTTACAGGCTGCTGGATATGGTTGTTGATAACTGAGCCTGGATCCTCTGGAAGAACAGGAAGTGCTCTTATCTGTTGAGTCCTCTTTCTAGCCCTGGAACCACTTTCTATTTGATTATAAAAATGGCAAATCTACATTTGTACTTAAATGTGTCTAGCACCTCAGTAGGTTTTTCCCCACAGATGTCCTCCCATCTAGAGCTTCTCAAGAACCCCAGGTGGGCCATGTAGCAGAGTTCAACATTCCACGTGTCTGCATGCTCATATCTCAGAGATCAGGATGCATCTCACAGTCCATGGATGCTTTTCATTGTGTCTTAATGGTCAGTGCTCTTTCCTCTGCCTTCCTAAAATGATAGTGAATCCTATATTCTGTGGTGTGTTTGATATGCTGTAGATGTGACCATCTGTCCTTGCCAGATGAGAACAGGGAGACTCCCAGAATCCAAAGAAACTGGACAGCATTCAACACTGGAGGAGATCCAGCCTGTGATATACAGACCCGTAAATGTGTTCTTCCTTTCCTGAATCCCAGGTGTTGGCATTTAGGTGACCTGCACTGGGGAGGCTGAACCCCAAAATGTGAGCACTGAAAAGCTTGTACTCTCTATTAGACTGAGGAGTCCTGAAGCCCACTCTGGCTCCATATGCTCCTTATGCACCACACTAAGCTGTTTCTGACCCAAGACCTTACTTCTGCTTTTATCGTAGTTTTGAAGTGCTTTGGTCTTGTTCTTTCCTCTTTCCTCTTCCCTCTTCTTTTACTAGCCATTGGTTTTGCTAATGGACAAGGAGACAGATAAGAGACATCAAGCTTCCACATTATCTTTCTGTTCTGTTCCTTTCTAGTTCTTTGGTCACATCTGGAGAGGTGTGGTGGCCTCTGAGGCTGGTGAGTGGGAGACCACCAGCAGCATGCATCCACAGCCTTGCTGGGCAAAAAACGAACAGTATGATCTCCTGGTGGGAACATTTTGTTATGGTGTGCTTTAACTTAAGCTTAGAGGAGAGCTGCCCAGTTATGGGGTAATAGTCCTGGATACTGGGCTTAGTGGCCTGGGGAGCCTTAGTGCTAAGTGGTAATGGCTCACAGCTGGAGGAGCCTGATGTGATTGCCCTGGATGTCTTAGTTTCTGGTTTCCATCAAAGTATCTTATCATTCTATCATAGGTGTTTGGGAATCCAGCAATGAACTTGCATGGAGGAAATGGTTATGGAGAGCTCAAAGGGATCCTTTGGCCCAAGCTTCCTTCCAGGAAAGGAAGACCCCAAGAGGTGAATTTGCTTGCCAAATTCGCATAGGAAATTGTGGCTTCAGCTGAAATCCAGGTCCCCAATTCAAAGTCATCCAAGGGCTTTCCTTGAAAAGTGTTACGGGAAATGTGCAGTGAAGTTAGGTGTAATTCTTTAACATAAACAGGAGGTCTGTCTGTCCCACTCCTTAGCTCTCTAACTCCATGTTTCCTGCTCTACTCACACCAGAACATGTGCATACTGCTAGATTCCTGGTCTTAGATGAGCTTTAAACCACCATCCCTTTCCAGTCACAGCCCCTGGTAGCTCCTGAAGAATAAAGCCCAATCTCTTTGGCACTGGAGCTTCACATGTGCCAAGTGCCACCTCTCCTCCAAGCCTCATAGTGTTTCCTGAGCATCCTCATGGATCCTGACTGACTTGCCATTCCTTTCCAGGCTTCGTGGGTTTTTCTCATGCTGGTCCAGCCTCTGAAACAGGCTTCTCAATAGTTCAACTTGTACTTTAAGGCTCTATCAGGGAAGTTCACTATAGATAGATGCCAGGATAAAAGGCTTCTTTACTTGGGGAATTGTGTGGGGAATTGAGAACTGCTATGTGGTCCACTGTAGGGCATTCAGTGGACCATATGGGAAATCTGTTTTGTTTGGAGATAGCCTGATAGCAGATAGTAGGTAAGCAATGAATATCCAGAAATGAAATTAGACAGAAGATATCAGAACTCCAGCAACTGGGTAGGGTTCTATGCTGCCAGAAGCAAATGATACAGAAGTGCCTAACCTGTAGGAAGCTTGATTTTTGGCAAATAAAATGTGTTGAGTGTAGATAATTTGATTGCATTCTCATCGAAATCCCATGGTTATTATTTTTCAAATAAGAAAGTTGAGTCTTAGAAAGGCTCCCAAATTTCTCAGAGCTACCAGATAATTAATTTTATAAATAGCTCTGAAGCCCATGATCTATGAAGGCACAATCACATGTATAGAGGAACTAGGGGTCAGGACTGGAGTAAGACAATGACCAGTACCAGAGAAACCATTATTACTGATAAAGAATATGAAGGAACCATGGGAGAACAAGAGCTTCCCCTACTCATGGCTACTGTACATTACACATTAGGCAAGATTCTAAATGCTTTATGAGCTAGGTAGTAGGTTTGAATGTCACAGTAACTGAGCAGTAGGAAGTCACCTTAACTTTCAGATGCAAGAGCATGTTAGACAACATGAGTAGTGTGCCTGGAATCACATCACCACAGCTTGGAAAAATCTTCCAAGTGAGATCTTTCAGCTGAGTGATCTCTGTTCTTTCTGGTGGAGCAGAATGCCCTCCATGACCATTGGTCTAAATACCACTGAAAGTCTCTTTTTTCCTGCTTTGAGGGGATGGGAGGAAGTGGATACTGACAGTAGAAACAGGGAGATGCTAAATAAGTCTTTAGCCCACCAATACCAGGCTTAACTAGTTCGGTTCAAATTCCAGTCCTGCCTGTACCCCAAGACCATTACCACTGGTGGAAAAGCCTGCTTCATTATGGGCGTTGTCATCTGAAGCCTTGTGATTCTAGTGGATTTGCCATACAGAAAGACTATGCAGCTGTCAGTCTGTCTTCATGTATTGTTCAAGGCTCCTCTTTCCGGGCTTGGTGGTGATGGTGTATACACACACACACACACACACACACACACACACACACACACACACACACACACAACACGTGTGTGTGTGTGTGTGTGTGTATAAATATATGTATACGAACATGAATCAAAGACAAAGATGCTTTCTCTCAGCTTCCTTTTGAATGAAGGAATGTGCCCAACAGCAGAGGCTCCACATACCCCAAATCTGTTGTTCATTGCTGTTTATGCTTGTGACTCCATCTGTCCGTTGCACCCATATGGTCATCATAGGATGGGCTATCTTCTTTGTAGCAACTCCAGGCCGTGCATTTATGCTTTGGTATCTTTTAACTTGTCAAACTTGGTCAGATCATTTCAACTTTGACCTGAGATGCAGCTTTCTCAGTTTTTGTTACTAAACCTTTAAACCTCCCACCACAGACAACCATCTTCTCCTAAGGGTAGGGATAATGAAATATCCACTAATCTGTGCTCGATGTCAATGAGGATTCTCTAATGAACTGCAAAGCTTATGGGTTGAAGATGCTCAAGGCTATGTTTGTGAACTCTAAAGGTAAAGATTAGTGGTTTAGAGGTGTGATAATTTTAAAGTGAAATGCTCTCTGCTGGCTCATGTGCTTCATTAGCTTTGGGGAAACTGTGGAACCTTTTGGAGGTGGACCTTAAATGTAGAAGGTCGTGACCAGATGGGGCAGTCTTTGAATGTGCTCTATTTTTTTTTCTGTCATAAGTATTCCTGCATCTGATTATTTATGACTGGTTTCCTCTTTCAATTCAGGTCTTAATTCAAATGTCAGCTCATCAAGGAGACCCTTGATTATACTGTATAATATGGGACACTACCCCCAACTGATTTCTCTGTCCTATTTTTCCTTATAGTTATTTTTATCATCTACAATTATTTCTGTTTTCCCTAGTTGATGTTTTTTGCTTGTTTGTTGTAACCAGTTTTCCTGCCCCCACCATATGTAAGCTTGTGACATCAAGGATCTTTGCTTATTCACAGCACATGCATATAGTAGAGAGTGAGTAAGTACTTTGAATGATTTTTTAGTGACTCTTTTAACTCCATGCCCCGGGACATGGTCTTCGTCTTGGAGAATCCTTGTTATCATATCTTCTTGGGGGAGAGGGTATTTAGGAGGTGTAAGGAGCTGAGTGCATTGGATAGGATCCCAGAATCCAGATCTATGTGAAAAGACCTGAACATTTATCCACCAGCACCAAATGAAGAGTTTTCCTGTCTCTTACTGTCTAAGGAACTTTGTAGATAAATCTTAGGCCATTAAAGGAGTGGGATGTAGGGTCTGCTATTCTCTTGACATCTTTATTAAGACTGTTGATGGCATAGAGGCACAGAATAATGACACTGAAGCTTTAGGACTTCTCTTTGGATGGTACCTCCCAAGGCTCTAAGAAGACATCTAGAGATGTCTTAACATGGTCTTTTTAACATGGGTTAAAAAGAAAGGCTTTCACTTAAATCAATTCATGCCACTCCTTCTCTCTCACTTCCAGCATGACACACTCCCCTTTGTACTGGCTGATGTAGAGGTTGGAGACATCCCTAGGTTTTCACTGAGGGGAAGTGGGATGGGGATACATGTGGTATGAGTTTTGTGAGACTTATTGACAAGAATCAGTCTTCTTTCCACGTAGTGGTAAGTTGTGAGAGCATAGGGTGTGAAACCACATTTCTACTGTTCACTCTACTTTGGCAGAAACTAGAGCTGGGAACTCAGCATGGATGTGCTTGCTGTTCTGTGGCATCAGAAAAGCATAGGCGGGGGGTGGGGGGATGTGCTTCTAGACTCTTCATAGTCTTATTAAAGTTGCTTCTCCCACCACTCAGATATAACCTCCGTGAGCCCCCTGAAAGCTCTTCCTTCCCCATGGTCCTCCTTTCTACCCTCAGAGTTCATTTGCACAGGATCTAAACACACCCTTCCTTGCTAATGTGGTATGTTATTTCTAAGACTTGTATTTTATGAAGTACATCATAAAATTCAATCCTATGGCCCAGATGGTTTAGAGAATGCTTCAGATGTTCTACTTATTTGGAACTGGGGTGTGTAGGGGTAAGCCTTAAAAACATAATGATTGCTTTCCATCTTGGCCAAGTCCCTGAGGTACAGTTGGATAGCATCATAAAAGACTCAAATGATTGTGGCTAGTGTCATTGGATTGAATCATCGCCCTTCCCAGGTGATGAGTCTATGGGGTTGGGGCTGTTCCCAAACCCAAGGAACTACAAACCTAGGCACCTAGGGAATTGACTACAGCCACCTGCTTTCTTGGAAACTAAAGAGGAAAAAGCATTCATCAATTGTATTTCCTTGGTACTAACCCACTGACTCTAAATACAGCACTGAGTTGAAAATACATTCCTAAATGATGTCAGAGTTGGAAGAAAATGCATCCTGAGTGTAACTTACAGTAAATTGTTAGTTCTTGATTCTTTGACCACCCCCTATGTCTTTCTCACAATCATCTTCTCTTTGAGCCATGGCTTGGTGTCTTCACAGTCACTATGAACTTACCTAACTGCTCACAAAGTGAGGGTTTAAATATGTCTCTGCTTCTTGAAGGCTGTGTGAGCATCTGTGTACTGGTCTCTGGCAGCTTCTCTTTCTCTAATTGTTTGGGAGTCCCAAACAGTGGCAGTAGACATGCAGCAAGGGGACTCTTCTAGTGTCACAGTCCCTGTGAAGGCCTGAGGTTTCAGGCTTCCAAGTGTTACAGTTTGTATGCAGGCTAAGATATTGGGGCCCTTAGCCCCTGGCAGCAGGCAGTTTACCACTCTTATCCCAAGGTCTGGGACATAATATTGCATTGGAGACCAGAGGTGGCACTGCAGAGTGTCTTGTCTCCTAGCTGACTCACTGAGTGAGCTTGAACAGACAGCTATATGGCCAACTACATAACACAAGAAGGGGTGTTTGAACCAATCACAGCTGTTTGCTTGGTTGAACCCCAGCCTTGGCTCTTAGCAGTCATCCAGTCACTGAGGCCCGGAGACTAATCATAGCCTTGCTTCAGCACCAGTCACTACAGTCCCTCGGTTAAGCCTCAGGGTCATGGCTACAGGGTCATCCAGAGTTCACAGAGGCCTGCAATAGCAAAAAGTTAGGTAGAAATGGTTTGAAATAGCCCTAGCTAAAGCTGAACTTTCAGGAGCTGAGGCAGCCAGCTGTAATCTCTGCATTGTTGTTTGGAGGCACCTACAGAGCGCTCAAGACACCTGGGGCTGATGCAAGGGAGTCCTACTGGCTGTTAGACTCAAGAGTCTGTTCGCTCAAGACAGCTAGGGCATCATGGGACTCTAACAGCTGCCGATTAGGGGCCAAGAGTTACTCTTCACCCAGTGTCTTCACTTATTTACAGAAAAACTAACATCAGTGCTTATAAATGTAGACTTAAAGAACCTGTCATTGGTAGTAACAGTGATTTTTAACAGTGTTGAACACACAGAGTGAGGTAGACTACTCTCATCTGTCTCAGTACCATCTCCTGCTCTCAATTCACTGGCAATTTTAGCAGAGCAGCAGGGCTCCAAATGTCTTATTTCATTTCTGATTGTCTGCATCAGTGTGATTAAGAGACACCCACATAGCTGCTAGAACATTGTTTCTGGGCAGGTTGGTGGGACTGCTTTCAGGAGAGATTTGATTTGCTGGACCAGTAAAGATGGTCTACTCTCACCCTACGAATCTACGAATCTGAGTAGGCACCATCCAACTATTAAGAGATCCAGTAGAATAAAAATGGCAGGGTTAGGGTGCATATAGTCCCTGCTTTCTTGAGCTGAGATGTATCTTCTCCCTTTGAGATGTACATTGTGTTTCCAGGTCTTGGGATAACATCATCAGCACTCCTGGTTTTCAGGTCTTTGGATATATGTTGGATTGTGCCTCTGATTTTCCTTGTTCTCCATTTTGTACACAGTCCACAAAAACACATGAGCTAATTCTCATATCAACCCCTATCTTATATATCTGTCTGTATACTACTGTTTCTCTTTCTCTGAAGAAACTTGATTAACACACTAATAACTAAAGAGCCCCTGAGGAATGACTGTACTCAACAGCTCTGGGCAGTAATCACAGTATACTTTATATATATAAATTATACCCGACTTTATGTAACCTGGCAGGCACTAGTGGTACAGTCATGGTTACTATTGCTGCATCTTCCAGATCTTGGATGAGTATACCAATCTCTGTGATTCCTGCCTTAAGGGATGTGACAGTCCTTGATGTGATATTTTGCCAGGACAGAGGCTTCCCTTTGGCAATTCTTAATTAGCTCTTTTTCATGGATTAGGAAGCCAGTGTGTGGACTCTGCAAGTTCTTAAGAATATGTTCCCTGAACTATAGGCAAAAATTATAGGATGAATATGAAGTTTTTACTACATTTTACAATGAAACAAAGTTGAATTAAAATTCCTTTTATCAACTTGATCCTTTAATCTCTCACTCTCTTTGTCAAATTGCAATAGGTTTTGGGGCCTGGGATTTAGTCTTTAATTAAGACCAGTGCTTATTAATTCCTCAGGGGTATATTTACCAAGTTAAGGAGGCACAGGTACTTTTGGGGAAGGTAGTAAAAACATTCACAGAGCATGCCTATAATGTTTTTTATATGAGTTATGGCTCCATCTTTAAGGGGATTTGGCTAGCTCTCCATTCAAAGGACTTTGGGTTTGTTCAGGTATGGAAATTGCCTCAAGGACTGTAACAACATTAGTGGCACATTGTCATGCCTTAGACCTGAAGCTGTGCACACCATTGTTACGGCTTGACTCTGAAATGTTCCCCTAAGGCTCCCATGTTAAAGGTCTAGTTGCCAGATGATGGACTTCTGTGAAGTGACTGGTTCCCGAGGGCTCTGGCCTAATAAGCATTAATTCCTCACTGGACTCAATATAATAATGTTATTAGGAGGCGCAGGAAGTGGAGTTGGGACCTAAATGGGGGGAGTAGCTACTGAGCATATGCCTTCAGAAGATAAACCTTGGCTCTGGCCTCTTACTGACTCTGATTCCTGTCTTCTATGATGTGATCAAAGTTATTTATTTGGGCACACACTTTTGCCATGGTGTTCTTTCTCATCATAAGCCCACACACTTGGAACCAGTGACGATGGATTGGGTCAATGTGAGCCAATGTAGATCTTTCCTCAAAGTTGTTTCTCACGGGTATTATATCAGGAAGACAAAAGTCTGACTAACACTGTCCTTGAGGAGATGTCAGCCATTGAGGGTCTAGGGTACCCCAAAGTCAGCTGTATTTTCTAATGGCCCCTGCAAGACAGACATTTTAATATTGCCACATGTATGAAGTCTGCATTTAGTTTACAGCTGTAGGTAAAATCACAGTGAAATGAGTGGTCCTATCTTCCTGGAACTTCTCCCCTCAGAAAAATGCCATTGGAGCATTTTTCAATGACACTGGCAGTCTGTCCATCAGCATAGCTTTTAAGATCTTGGTAAGAGAGAATGGGCCCATCATTGTAATCATCAGTAAGGGGTTACTGGACTACATGTGATAGATCTATTTAGAGTTCTGATCCCTCAAGACTTTAGTTTCTTTCCTCATGGTTACCTGGGGGTTTCTGGAATTTTAACTTCCTCTGTTTATGTTGTTGCTATGTTCATGTTTCCATCAACAACTCCCATGTGCTGGAGCTTGACAGTGAGTCCAGGATCACAGGAAGGACCCTCTACTGATAACTTCACACAGATGTGTTATGTTCTCTTTGGCTGGAGCGCTGACACTTTCTAGTCTTCTACTTTGTCCCTGCTTTGTAAGTCCTCATCCCCTGGGTATGACTTTGCAACTGTCTTCTTCCTGTCCTCTGAAGAGCCCATGAATTTTATTCTGTGCTTGATGGTAATAGTGAAGAGAGAGGGAGGGAATAGTCACTTGGGTTCTTTTCACCAGGCATCTTTTTCAGGCAGGGGAATGTGGATTCTTCTGTCAGTGAAGAATGGCCTCCCCAGGCAAGGGAAGGGCTTCTACCTCTGCTAGAGAAGGCTGAATGTGGACTGGCCTGTGAAGACGCCTTGACAACCTTTCTTTTTGCCTCCTTGCAATTTTGGGGGGACTCTTCTTTCCAAATCAACATATGTCTCAGAGAGCACTGTGCCCATCTTCACCTCTTACCATGTAAGCCTCTTACTTGCCACCACCACTGAGGATCACTTACAAAGCCAGTCCCTTTGAAACTCAATGCCAAATGGGGTCATCGGGATGGCTGAGTCTGTCTTCCTGGTTCTTTTCCAGAAATGCCAGGGGTGAGAAGAGGAGGGACATTAGTTCCTTAGCTTCTGCAGAGGGCAAAGTGCTGAGCTTTACCAATGACCTACACTATGGAAAATTAACCATGGAGTGGTTAAATGTCTAGCGGGGGGGAAAAACAGAATAGGAAGAAGCACGGTGATCGTTCTCATTCATATAATAACCTTTTATTGAGTGCTCCCCTTTGGGGTGAATCTAGTTGCTACAGCAGTTTAACCCTGATTAACTTATAGAACACTCTGCTATCTGTGAAATGAAATGGGTCCACTTATTTACACGTCTGCTCGCTAAAGTTTAGTCACAGGAGAAGAGACTTGTGGCAGCAGAGGTATGCTTCTGTCAGCAGGAGGTGGGCTACGGTCCAGTCAGGAAAAGGAGATGATCTTGGCTGGATCTCATGGCATGAGGGAGACTTCACCTTGGGGCAGGAAAGGGGACAGGACATTCTAAGCTGAAGTCAGAGTGTCACTGAAAACATGGGAGCATGAAAGTGCAGGCCTGTGTTATCCATTCCCATAATCAGGCCTGTGTTATCCATTCCCATAATCAGAAAGAAACGGGAGAAAATGTCATCGTCGGAAACTATTATGTCTAGGTGTTTGTTTTCATAAGCTTGAATGTGAGGAATATGATATATCAGGAAGAGCAACTTGTGTGTGTCTTAGAAAAATAAAACAGTGCTGCTGTTGTTTTCAAAGATTTCCAAGATGACATCCACAAAACCATGAAATGTCTTTATTCTGGTCAAAATTGACTGAGTTGTAAATCTGCCAATACTTTCTCAAAAATTAGATACCCACAGATACAATCTTCCAATCAGATTGGTTGAATGATTCCATTTAAAACCACAGACATAAAGAAACCCCACCTTTCTCCAATCACCAGCCATTATTAGTAAATCCCGGAGAATGTGTACCTTCTGTGTTGAATGACGTTTTTCATTTCCTTCTCGCTTGACTCTCTTGCTCACTGCTACTTAGCTGTGTCCAATACTGACTGATATACAGTTGTCATGGGGATATTCTTTGTCCCCATTTTACATATGGGGAAAGTGAGGCACAGATATTATGCATGTGTTCAAGATTGTGTGGTCAATTTCAAGGTTATGTGATTGCAGAATGCTTCTTGACCCTGATGCTTACTTGATTAACCCTGCTATTCTTTCTTCACTCCCCTTTAATGCTTCCTTTTGGCTTCTGGGTATGCAGCTGTAAACCTTTGTTCAGATTTTGTACACATCAGACTATGACTTTTTTTGATTGTGTGTTTAATCATCATGTTTTCAAGATACCCATCAAGAATAAGAATCCTGTTTCATTTCCGCCCTCTGGGGCCACTGTGTTAATAAAACAGCTTATCTCCAGTGTTTCACAATACGGAATGATTTCCTTCCCAGAATTACCTTACTGGGTCACAGGACATCTCGATTACCCAAGATTTCAAGGCATCTGGGTGTTATCAGAGCTCACCCTTAACTGAGTAAAGCGGAGAATGCTCAATCTTTATTCTCTTGTAATTTTTAGCTTGAGTAGTTAAGCTTTGATATTCATTGACAGGAAATTAGTGGGCTTCTTGGAGGGAAATGCCTTAATAATTTGTTTTTATCATCACCACAAGCCTAGGAGACATGTATTATTATTATTTCAGTTTTTACAGATTGGAAACCCTTGACTCAGACTTGCCAAGGTCACCCAGTTAGAATTCTGGAATTTAAACCAAAGCTGGTCAGCTCCTACCACCCAGTGTCTTTTAATGACATGATACTTGAGTAATTGAAATGGATGGTCCTCTTTAAGCCAATTTCCTTTGGCTAGAATCTAAACTTTGTGCCATGAAATCTAGCTTATGGGTCACTCTTGGCACTGAAAATATTGGAGTTAAAATATTACAGTGTAGTCCACAGAGGAGGAACAAGTGTGATTTTGGACAGTTTTTATTTCAGTTCTATAGACATGCACATATTCACTTGTGCTGGAGAAAGTCTGACCTGGCTTGCCTTGTAAAATGCTTGTAATCACAGAAGGCAGTTAAGAGTCACATATGGGAGACTATGAGGTGGCTAAGTAGGTAAAAGTACCTGCTGCCAGACAGATCACCTACACTTAAGCACTGAGAACCACAAGATAGAGGGAATCAACTCTCCCAAGTTATCTTCTGTCCTCCACATGAGCACAGTGGTGTATTTGCATGTATGCATGCACATATATATCCCCAAATAAATATTATATATATCTGTATACATATGCAAACGAATCACAAATTCACGGTTAATCTAGGCTACAAAGCGTCCAGGGCCAGCTTGGGTGATTTAGGGAGCCCTCTGTCCCAAAATAAGTAAGTTGAAAGGCAAGGGTGCATGAGGGGGGCTAGGAATGTAGCTCCATGAAAGAGTGCTTGTCTAGCAGCTCCCAGGACTACAAAAAGAACAAATGCAGAACCAAAGTCACCTAACTGTTTTCATTCTTCAGAGCTCTGGTCTGGACAGACAATGCCTTAGACTCCTCAGTTTCACAGGTTCAAGCTCATTGTCCCTGTGCCTTCACACCCTTGCTCCTCTTCTAGTGGGCTGTCTCTCAGCAGAGGCACCAGGACCTACCAGGATTATGAACACCCCCATCAACAGTCTCTTTCTTAAGTACCTAATCTGTTTTGGCAGCTCTATCAAGTTATTTGTGAAATATATCTTAAAACTGCCCCACTCTCCTCTTCCTTGTTGCCAGAGGCAAGGATGTGTTTAGTCTAAACCCATTGTCTATCAACACACCTGCAATCCCTTCTTGGGATTTCTTTCTCTTTTGCTGTGCAACAATGTTCATCCCTTCAATATTCCCACTGCTGGAGAATTAGCTCATCTGCATTGTCGTCTAATAGACATTGAGAGAATAGAGACTATAGACAGCCTAACACTGGTTAGGACCTTGCCATTGATTTGTGTTAGAGCAGAGGTCTGTGGGAGAGCATGAGCTTTGCAGGAGCTGTCTAGGGCAATGCTCTGGGTTGTAGGAAGGAAATGTTCCTATCTTTAGCTGGTTGGTAGAGAAATGCTTGTAAGTAGTTTGTACAGGTTTAGACATGTCAGGAATTTAGACATTCCTATTTTGTTTACAGGGAAAGGTGTGTAGTGAAATGTTTGGCTGGAGGTCCTCCTGGGCATTTCACGATACCCTTGCAGTCCAGCCCTAGCTCCACTCTCCAGACTTCTAACTATATTTCTACTTCCTTTCCTTCCAGTATTTTCTGCTCCAGCTTGATAAGGCCAGCATGTTTACTGCATATGAAGATTTTTCTGTACTCTCTAAATCTTTCTGAGGTGCATTTTGAAATTTCTAAGATAGATTTGTAAGCAGACAGATGTGTAAGCTGTGAGTGGTCCCAGGGTGTGTGTCTATGAATGCAGCCTAAAATCAATTATACCAACTTCCCCTGGCTTTGAGAGTGTGCTGCATTTGGTTATCACGTGAGTGCCAACTTCCTGCTAAACTTTTACCCATCCTTGTATACCATGTCTCAAAGAACATTTAGGACACTAGTACATGCAGTAAATTGAAAGTACTATCTCTTACTATTAGACTAGCAGGGCTTGTCAGTCCTAACAGTGTATGTTTCCAATACTAGCTCTCAGGTCAGAAGGGTTATATGTGAAAAGATAGCCTCAGCTAAACAAAGAGACCCTGTTTAACACAAATAAACAAATAAAATGACTTTAATTAAAGGATGTATTTAAAAAGAGAAGAAATGTATTTTCTTTATGACTTCTTACATTCAGATTTTGTGCTCACATAGTGATTTTAGTGTTCATTTTATTCACACAGATGAACATTATATATCATCTACAAAGAACTTTTACCTTCAACTCTTAGATTGTGAAATGAGTTATGAATGCTTTTGAAATCTTCTCCCAACTACAGTGTGCTGTGGAATAATCCTCTTGTACACTGTAAAGATTTGTCACCCAAATTGGTTTCATAAAAAGCTGACAGGCCAGTAGCTGGCCAGGAAGTTAGGCAGGAAAGGCAGACTGAGAATGAGGGGAATAAGGAGGGCAAAGTTGAGGAGTTGCCAGCCAGATGCAGAGGAAGCAAGATGAGAATGTTGTACTGAGAAAAGGTACCAAGCCGTGTGGCTAAACATAGATAAGAACTGTGGGTTAATTTAAGTGTAAGAGCTAGTTATTAATAAGCCTGAGCTACTGGCTGATTACTATAATTAATTAATATGAGCCTCTGTGTGGTGATTTGGGAAGTGGCTGCCAGGTATTTGAGAGCTGCTGGCAGGACACAGAAACTTCCACATACAATAGTTCTTTAGTGGGAATCTTTTCTTTTAAGGATTTTGGAGTTGTATCTACAGGGACACAGGAAACATTTTATCCCATTGGATGACTTTCTATTCTATTTTTGTTTTTATAATATGTCAGCTTTTTGCTTATTTTTCTGACTATTTTAGAATTTTCTCACTGTACATCATACATAAAAATATATATTTACTATACATAAATAATGTAATGTACATTGGATAATTAGATAAATGATATCTTTTAAAATGTTACTTATTGTAAGTAAGAGTTTCTTCAATTTTAACCCCCAATGGACATTTGTATATTGATGATTTTACTCTTTTATTAGCAATAATAACTTACATTTTCCTGTTTATGGACAACTGTAATATTTATGATAATTTACTATTTTTATTTCTTTTTCTTATCTTATTATGTAGGCAAAAATCAGTACTGAGTGGAGAACCATTGCCTTGTCCCTTTCTCCTAATAAATGCATTGGATATTGTTTCTACAAGTGTGCATCAGTGTAGGTTAGTAGTTCTCAACCTCCTAGTGCTGTGGCCCTTTACTACAGTCTCTCATTTTGTGGTTTCCACAAACCATAAAATTATTTTCATTGCTAATTCATAACTATAATCTTGCTACTGTTACTCAGGAAATAGAACAAAACTAAGAGAAAGATAATTTTTAAGACTGCATAATCCAGTCACAGGAGGGATACTATGAGTAGTTTCAAAGACAATGGAAACTTTGGTATTCTCAGATACTTCTACTACATAAATTGCCACCTATAAATGTATCTGGAGTTATCTCTAGTCCTGCTCAGTCCTGTATTCACTCAGACCCAAATAAACACACAGATGCTTATATTATTTATAAACTGTATGGCTGTGTGGCTCAGGCTCCTTGCTATCTAGTTCTTATATCTTAAATTAATCCATTTCTATAAATCTATTCCTTGCCATGTGGCTCGTGGCTTACTGGTACTTTACATCCTGCTCCTCATGATGGCCGCTGGCAGCATCTCCTGACTCAGCCTTTCTGTTCCCAGAATTCTCCTTTCTGTGTATGCTGCCTATCCTATACTTCCTGCCTGGGTACTGGCCAATTATCATTTTATTTATCAGTCAATCATAGCAACACATTTTCACAGCATACAGAACATCCCACAGCACATAAAGGTCCAAATGAGGTCAAGATGCTGAGTATGTATTGTAGAGTCATGACTTATTCTCATGCTCTGCATAATAGCTAACATCCAAGGATGACGCAGAAGAAGCACTGTACATTGACTGTCTAGATGATGTAACAACACTTGGATTAAAAGAAGTGTAGACGGCTACAGTATCGTATACAACTTTTAAATGTGTTTGCTTAATGTAACATATCTTTCCCTTCTATTGCTTAATGTGACATATCTTTCCTTTCTATTCTCCCTTGAGAATGAATAATTCAATTACCTGACAATCAGTGAAATCATAGAGTTAAGTCGACATGGTCCTTGTCCTTCCTTAAAACGCCTTCTCTTTTCTCATGTCAGCTCCAGGCCAGCAGCCTTTTTCTTCTTCATCGTCTGATTAAATTCAACTTACCTTTAAGACTTGGCTTAAGCATCTGTCCTCTGGGACAACTTTTGGATGCTCCCCATGAGCCATTAGAATCAACTCAAATGATAAGAATGAGAAACCTTCACACAGCAACAGTTACTCTGGGTTTTTGACTCATTCTCCCTACATGGCTGTGAACTCCTTGAGAAAGGGTCACATCCTAATTGCTTTGGTGTATCCTGCAGTTATAGCAGTGTTTCCACATAGCGATTGTTTTGCACTAATATTTAATAAAAAGCAAATTGTGTTTATGGTCATTGTCTATTTCCTTGGTTCTTTCAGAACTTATCCTGTCGGTAATCAGAGACCCTTGTCAGAGATGAAATGGAGTGTAAAATCTTAGCAACAAATCTTCTGCTCTCTAGAGCTCTCATCAAATTCTAATGGGAAGCTGATGGGTGAGGAGAGGTGGGGACCAGGGGTGGGGGTGGCTTTTACATCCCCCCTGTTTTCATTCTGAGCAGGGTCTTACTTGCTCTTGTCTGGTCTGATGCTGTTGCATTTGATCCCTGCTGGCCTCCTGTAACCAGGTCTGTGGTGTAATCTTACACCTAATTAGACAATCATGCAGCAAGCTCTGGCCCCTGCTACGTGACGGATGATTTATTTTTCTTTGCTGTGCTCAGGAAAGTAGAGACTGCAGAGTCACTTCAGAGGTCAAACTGCTTTTCCCCTTGCACCCAGTCAAGTCCCTAACCTCCTGCCTTCTGTGGCCCCTGGGTGGGGATGTGCTCTTGCAGGTCTGAGTGAATGCAGGGTGGTCTCTGATGTGGCACTCAGTGGCAGATGGGGTTATCCCCGTGCCTCCTGTCCTGCCTGCTTGGCATGGGTTTGATGGCATGGCTCCCTCCCTTGGAGTCTTCAGCTCCAGAAGTGACCCCTTCAGCATCCTGTAACCATGTTTCTCTAATATTGCCCTTTAATGCATGCATTTGTGGCAATGGATGAAAAAGCATGTAGCTCTTCAAACACACACCTCCAGTCTCCAGTTGCACCCTTTAAGCACATGGTACTGTCGAGAACGTTTATTCTGTGTACCCATTTCCTTCCTATTCACTTCTACCAGGGACTTGTTCTCTGTGACTCTTTAAAAATGTGTTTGTGTCTCTTCCTGGAAGCCTTCCACGAATCTCCCAGCCTGGAATAATACATGTATCATGCTTTATTGCTAATTGTTGATTGACAGGTCAGATCTCCCTACCAGACTCTTGGAAATTAAAGTAAAAGCACTGTCAAAGTGCCTAGCAAATTCTTGGCAGCCAGGTCCCAGGCAAATGTGGCTGTTAAAGAAATTAGTCAAACAGGAATGTCAGGGAGCCCAGATATTGTGTAAGACACAGTTTTGGAGCTAGGCAGAGGTCAAGATGACCATGAGGTATTGGGAAGAAAGAGAGGCTTGCAGTTCTGAGGTCAACTTGGGTGTGATTTGAAAGATGACCAAAAGGTTTTATAGGAAAAGATGGCTGGAACAGTTGTGGCTAGTAACATTCAAACACCTGACTCTATCGAGTGTCATCAAGCCCCCCTTCGCTTCCACTCAACTTTTTTCTGTTTTGTTTTTATCTAGTCCCAGTATGACCAATTGTCCTTCCAGTCAAAGAGCCCTGGCTGGGAATAAGAGCATGAGATGGAGTGGAAGGCTGTCACATGAAAGTTTAAGAGTAGGCAAGGTCTGGAGTGTTAGAAATCGAATTTGATGAAAATTTGAGATACACAAGGTGTGTTTTGATAAAACAGAGGGCCAGAGGGTAGAGACCACAAATGGATGAAGAGGAGGGTGGCTGTGCTAATTTAGAACATGAGTGCCACCATGAGGGTAGCCTGATCAGAGAGGAAGGACGGGGTAAGCTGGCCACATTGGGGTTTAGGTCGTTTCTGAGGTCCTTTTTGAACTATTCTCAGGCTGGCAAGCTGTGTTTAATGCACCAGGTCTTGTGTGATAAAAAGTTTTATGTGGATCAATTCATTTAAATTTTTACAACCTTCAAGGTGTGTCTTACTGTAATTTGTATTTTATAGATGATAAAGCTGAAATTTAGGGAAGAGCAGTTACTTGTTCCAAATCTCATGGCAACAGTGGTGAAGCCAGCACCTGAGGTAGCTCTCTCTCTCTATGTGCCAAACTCAGGCTGGGGAGCATGACCCTTCCCCTCATTTACGCAGGGATCTCAGCGTACTTTGTCCCAAGCCTGTTTGATGACTCTCTTGCTTTCAAGTGACTGTTTAAAAATAAATCCCATAATTTCCCATGTTTTCCCTCATCTTACGACAGCTAGGGCATCCGGATGCTTGAGGTGCTTTTTGGCTGCTCCCAGCAAGCCCAGTCAAGAAGGATTATTAAATGTGTGATGACTTCCTTCTGGAGGGAAGAAACATGAGTAATGAGACCCAAATTCCATGAGCAGCAAACACTTGCCCCCCCCCCCCCTTAATAAATGTTGAATTGAAAGGGCAAGGCTTGCAAACAGCTTAGGATTTAAAGCCTCAGACTTTCAAAAGATGAGAGCAGTGTTTACTCAGAAGGCTTCACACAGCTCCCATCACTATGGGAATATGGGATGATGGGAGCTGCAGCTCAAGGGGAGTCAGGATGTGTGGTCTTAGTTCCAGTGACACTTTCTCCAGCAATCACCTTTGAGTTTCTGATTTTGTTCGCTGCAATTCCAAAAGCCATGGTTGCCTTGAGGTAGCCTGGGTCCTGTAGAGCTGCTCTCCTACTGCAGAAATTTGGCCAAGATCCTTCATTTATCTGGGCTTCAGATATTTTCCCTCTGAAAATGAAGGTAATTATACCCATGTCACCTCTGTCACCTCTGTCAAAGGGCTGTGTAAGAGCGATAAACAAATGGAAGGAAGGACTCCTTCCATGAGAACTCTTCAGCATAGAGCATTATTATCATATATTCTGCTAGGCTTTGCTTCCTCCCAAGGCTGTAGCTTAATCATAAGAGATAGCTCAGACATTATTTATTCAGGAATATCCTTTGTCTTCCTCTCTATGTTAGTCAACATTGTGTCTGAAGAGCCTAACCTGTGTCTGAGATCAATGAAGTGGCTTTCCTTTCTGGTTGAAGTCTGCCTGGAGAAGCACTTTCCTGTTCTGGAAGAATACACAACTGTGATGTGTCCTGATGTACTTAGATGTATTGAAGTGTCTTTGTATCCAGAGGTGGGCAGTAGGAAATGCTTTGTATTCAGGCCAATAAATGAGCTTCACCTTGTCCTTATCAGAACCACCTTCTAATGTCCTCAGAGTGTGAATAAGTCTGGAAGCAGAGTTTGTAAGGAGTTAGGGCAACACAAGGTTGCTAGAATGAAGCCAAATCTAATACAACTGGTGTCCTTGTAGAGACAGAAGGAGACAGGTGTGCCCAGAGGGGAGAGCGGATGAGTTCAGAAAAGAGAATGCCCATCTGCCAGGCAGAGAGAGACCTGAGGAGAAATAACCCAGTGATACCTTCATCTTAGACCCAGAGCTGAGAAAGTAAATTTCTGGTATTTATAAGTAAGCCTCTCCTTCCCCAGTCTTTGGTATGTTATTATGGCAGCCTAAGTAAGATATTCTTTTCCTTGAATTAAATGAATGAACTAATGAATGAAAAGATTCTTATCTCAGTCTGTGCTCCATGGCAGCAGTTAGCCAGCCTAAGTGAATGGGATAACTAGAGTGGTCAGGCAAAGGAAACACCATCAGGAAGACACAGAGTTGAAAGAACAAATTCCACCTGGCACAATCAGTTTGGACAAGATAGTTGGGAAGCAAGAGGTGAACTCAAGAGACGTCAGGCAGAGGGTTCAGCTGGGCCACAAAATCCCACCCTTCCAAGTCACCCCCAGATGCATCTACCCCACATATGCGAATACTGTGATGTAACATACAAATGAATTCACTGAGGACTCTTGTACTAACTACCATGGGACAACACAGGAATTATTCAATTTGCATACTTGTGAGGTTCTATTATGATCCCCATCTTACATGAGAAAATGGAGACTCAAAGAGATGGAGCCATTTCCCAAAGGATACATGACCAGGTGGTAACACAGCAGGACTGACTTGCGTACTTTGATTCAGGCACAAAGTGTAGGGCACTGAGTTCACAGCGCAGCTGCTAGGCCTCTCCAGGAGGCACCCAGCCCTGGCCTGAGAGCTCCTTGTTGGGAAGTCTGTGTGCTCAGAGCTTAGAAGGCATTACTATTGGCTCCATGTGTCTGGATTACATGAGAGTCACCTGTGAGTAGCAGAATGAGCAGCAACATCATTGGAATGTGTATGACAATGTGAGGCAGGGGACTATCATCAGGACATTTTCTCTCAAACCTTAACTTCCTACATGGAGGGCCTCCAGGAAGACTCTCCGTTCTGGCCTCACATCACTTTCTGAGAGAAGACAGGCCCTTCTAGTGCCTTCATGGGAACAATGTCTTGTTCTCTCTCAGTCATGCCCATCAGCCAGCCCTTTGTGACAGGGTGTGAGTTTAATCCGACCAAAGTGTTGACTCCCCACCCCACCCCCAATATACAGTGATCTAAAGCCATGACCTCTAGCCTTGTTTATTTTTAAGGGCCTTACTATGTAGCCTATGCTAGCTTTGACCTCAGAATCCTCCTGTCTCAGACTCTTGAGTGCTGGTATTTCAGGCCTGTGTCATTATGCTTGGCTCTAACCTACCTTTTATCAGCCCCTAAACTGATCATTTTTAATTTATATCTGCCTGGCTCCCATATAGGTGTTTCTTAGCTCTGAGTTTATAACAATAAGAAGAAAGGTACATTGTTTGCTGGTCCTTTAAAGCCCCAACACATTGGATCAACCACAAAGTGGTACCTAGTGCCAGTGCTGGGTGCTGGAGCCAAGGGCAGCTAGCAGAGGTGGTGGTCTAGACAGTTCTTTCATTTGTACGCATCCCCCAATTGAACACGTGATGTATGCAGCCATTTGGGAGACTATAGTCACCTACATATGTATTTTCCCTGTTAAATAATTTTCTCTTTGTGTTGAGAACATGGGTAAGAATTGAATGGCATATTGACCATTTTGGCAAGCATGGTTGGAGATGAGTGACAAGGTGTATTCATTATCTGTTGGCATAATAAAGATAAGTTACAAACAACCACAGAACCTTAATGTACACAGTAGGACCATATCTGCTATCAGGAGTCATCCAGGATCATCTGGGAGGTTGTGATGCACTTGTCTATGCTTACTCACGTGTCTAAGTGTTGGCTGGCTGTTGGCTGGCACACCATAACTTCAGCATAGGTTACTGGGTGGCTCAGCCTCACTCTGGGCATCTCTCATTCTTTGGAAATCTCACTGGAGCATGATCTTGGGACAATGTATAGTTATACAAGAGGTAGCATGTGGGGCTTTTCATGGGCCAGGCTCATATTTGGCTCATCACCACGTAACTGTTCTGGCAGGAACAAAGACCTTCCTTCTTAAGAGATTCTTGTGACTCTACCTTTCACTCTAAGACGGAGATAACAGACCCAAGAAATTGGAATTTCTCCAGGAGTCTCATACTTGTAGAAGGAGAAGCCTGGGACCCTGGTGACAGCCAGAAAAGGAATTTGCCCAGGGAAAGAGATTTGACACAGTTGTGACAGCTTGTCAGACCACTTGTGAGAGAGACAGGAACTGAGACAGTGATGATGAGCGGGGCTACATCTTGACTAGGCCAGTTCAGTTATTTATTCATACCTTTTGACCACTATTCAAACCCAAATCTCATTCAGGGCCCTGAAGATGGACCTGCAGGGTTGGAGAAGGTCATTAGGTCTCTTTGTTTCCTTTCCCAATGGGACCTTATCGAGTAAGTTTCCTTTTTCTGCTTTTCACCGTCACTTGCTTGTCTAATTGGCCCCTTGAGGACAGTGACTGAGCTTGACCTGCTAGCACATCCAGTCACTGACCCTAATGATTTTGGTCATCCCCATACCCCATCCCCACCGGCACTTCCAGGGTAGAAACTCCAAAGCCCCAAATGTGTAGAAACCGGGGCTTTCTCAGAGCAATCATCTACTCAGACAGGCACCTGAATGGAAGGTGTGTATAAACAGACCCTGCCCCCCACCCCGGCCTGGGTTGCTGTCAGTCAAGATGCAGTCATAGTTGGGCCCGCTGTTGAGTTTGGCTGGTGTGTATTCTGACGGCTCCGTGCCTGGGCTGTGCTCCTTGTCAAACTTCACAGATGCCATCCCTGTCCATATCCATTCCACTCACTGAATTCTACAGGGTTTTAATTGTTGAGGATTCCTAACAGCTACACTCCCTGCCTAGAGGCTCTGGGCTCTCTTTCCTAGCACAGTTCAATGGTGACTGGTGATACTTCCTATGGCCAGAGTTGCCTTTCCAAAGTACTCTGCATCTGCATTGCCTTCTATACTGATACATTGATGTCTATACTGTGTCACACTTGCCCACATCTTTGGCCTCACCACCACTGGTTGAAATAATTGCATCCTAATTGTTTCAAAGAATTTTGGGGCCTGGTATGATGACTCAACAAATAAAGACACTTGTCCTCAAACCTAATGACTTGAGTTGGATCCTTGGAACCCACTTAGTGGAAGAAGAAAACCATCTCCATCATGGTGTCCTCTGACGTCTACCTACACATCCAGGCATGCATGCACACATGAATAAATGATGTAGATTTTAAAAAAATGAGCCAGGTGGTGGTGGTACATGCCTTTAATCCCAGCACTCGAGAGGCAGAAGCAGCCTGGTCTCCAAAGCGAGTTCTAGGAAAGGTGCAAAGCTACACAGAGAAATCCTGTCTTGAAACAAACAAACAAAAAATGTTGAAGAGTTTTAGCCTAAAGAGAATGTTACCATATTAACTGTCTATAAGGTGGAGTTAGAACCAATCGATCTACCTCACCCACCTACCTCTCTCTCCTCCTCCTCTTCACCCTCCTCCATCTCCTTTTTTCCTCCCTCCTTCTCGATGATATAACCCCAGGACAGTTGAGATTCTGTGTGCTTGGTGTATAAGTTTTGAACCATGGTTCTCAACATTCTTAATATTGTGACCCTTTAACATAGTTCCTCATGTTGTGGTGACCCCCAACCATAACATTATTTTTGTTGATGCCTCATAACTGTAATTTTGCTGCTGTTGTGAATTGTAATGCAAATATCTGTTATGCAGGATATGATATATGACCTTGTTGGGTCATGACCATAGGTTGAGAATCATTGATTCACAGCAAAACATAAAATATTCTTGCATTGTTCTCCTCTCTTCCTATTCTTCCTCAGATGCCTCAGAAACACACCGGGACCCAAAGGGCTCGCCAAGGGGGCTGAGTAAAGTAGTTGAAAGCTGCTGCTTTGATGTTTTTATTTCAGGAAGCTACTTGAACAGAGGGCAATTATTGCTGTTAATAGCAGTGATGTCCCCATAATCTGGTTACATGTCCTATTTCATTTTAACATCAGAGCAGCTGCCTCTAAACAAGTCTGGGCTGAGCACTGGGGGTAGGGTTTCCTAAAACATAATCTTTGGTTTAGTTACTCCACTGCTGGGGCCTGTCTGAGACAGAAGCCAAGCTTGATGGTCAAGATGGGTTGCTTCTCCCACCACGAGTCTTTAGAACACAGAACTTTCTGGTGCTTTTCAACAGTAACTCCCCTGTGCTGGTGCAAGAGAGGTGGATGGGGTTTCAGACCTCACCATCTGCTGTGACCCCCACAGCCGGCCTAAGCACTCCAGACACAAGACCACAGCTCTGAGGGGGCAGCTTTCTTTTTCTCTTTCTCCTGGCTATTGACAGCTTGGGAGACCAACAGCCAGCCATATTGGTGCTTTACAGTCTCTCAGATCTCCTTCCCCACCTAAAGCTTGCTTTAAATCAAAACACAAGGTTCAATGCCCTGGGCATTTGCTAAACATTTACTGTGTCTGGAGCTGCTGGCCGTCGGTCTCATATTTGCACGTGCTCTGTAGGATTTTCTTGGTCTGGGGTTTTCTTTCAGAGCAGTCAGTCCCAGGCCCAGTCCCTTCTTGGCCACCCACTAGGATCCATGGCCTCCAAAGGAAGACTCTGTCATTTCACATCTCTGAATTTACAGCCTTTCTTGTAAGATTTGGAGAAAAATATTGACCTTGAATGATCGACCTGAGCCTGGTAAGGCAACCAAGGACTCATGGGCGGCCAGCTACACTTGCTTTCCTCTTCCTGGTGGGTTTAGTGGGAGAATTTCAGCCTCTTCACCTCTCATCAGTTATATATACCTGGGCTGAAAATTAAATTTCACCAATCCAGTGGGGTGGGAATAATAACCTTTTACAAACAATATATTTCAACTAAGGCGCATCTCTCCTGAATCACAAAGGCTCCAAGGTCACCGGCTGGGCACTGGCTCAGCTCACAAGGGAGGGAAAAAGACACCCTTGGCACTTTCCCTGTAGCGCTGAACCTACATAACAGCTGTTTCCAATATGCTGGTGATTTAGGAAAACAGTTCAAAATAATACCTTGGGAATCTAGGTCTCACAGCTATGAAAAGACACACAGGAGGGGAGAGATTGTCTTTAATCGGGTCATTTCATCTGATCCATGGTGGGTTTTATTTTATTTTATTTTGAAAATGAAATAAACCTTAAGAAAAATTATTGCTTAGCACACATTTTTTTTTTCTTACACACACTTTCTAGCTTAGAAAGGGCTTGGTTCCATAGTCCTAGGAAACATAAAGTAATAAGACAACAAATAGAAACAATAGTGGCTGCTTGTGCATGCTCTTTTCCAACCAGAAGTGTTTTCAGGAACTGCTTTGGCCTTTCCAAGTACTGTGAGGTTGTTTGGGCAGGATGTGGAGAACACGTTTCTTTTCCCCCACAACCTTGTTAAAAGCCAACTTACACACACACACACACACACACACACACACACACACACACACGCGTGCGCGCTCTCGCATATATCACATATGTTTATATGTGTGTTTATATATGTGCATTTATATATATGTTTATATATATATATTATATATATATGTTTATATGTATATAATTTATCCCCAAGTCTTTTTCCTCATCATGAGACTTTATAGAATAATGGATATAAACAAAACTTTGGAATCAAAGCTGAAAACTCCATAGATTTTCCAGGACTGTAAATGACAATTTATTCCCACCTATAGGTGGGACTCATTGAAAAATAGACTCACTAGACACAGATGGTGGGGCAAACGTTCTGGCTTCATTGCTGGTAGCAATGTCTTGAATGGACCTGAGGTCAAGTCGACTTCCTATTAATTTTCAGGATTTTGGATACTCATTAGGGGAGGGGAGTGGTAGGAATCTGAAGAATGGACAAATGCTAACCCAGTAAAATGCAGGATGAGTCATTGTTCCTCAGTCATCTGGTTTAGTGGCAAAGGCCAATGGTTAAAGTTCTCAACTCCATTTAGCTTGGAAACATGGACTGATGAAAGCCAGAGTCTCATTGCTCAGTCATGAAATGAATTATTCTTTCTCCATCGTGAGGTATTGAATATCATGTAGAGAAGATGGGCTGTAAATTGACTTGAAGGCAGGCAGTCTCCTTAGAAAACACATTGAGAAAACATAAGAAGACATAATGTTGGGCACTGCTATGGTTTAAAAAAGGTGGAAAGTTAAGGTTTAAATAAAGTTTGAATGTGTATGCCAACTGCTCACAGGTTGGAAGTTTGGTCCCCAGTGTGGCAGTATGAGAGGTGGCAGACTCTGTAAGAGATTCCGACCTAGTGGGGAATAACAAGATTAGCTGATTGCTTAGACGGGATTTAACACAGTCATCTTGGGACCCCAGTTAGTATATCAAGAAAGTGAGTTGTTAAGAAGACAATTTGGTGATATTTTATTTGGGCTGAAATGTGATTTTATTTGTGTGTTAATAAATAAAGTTTGCCTGGAGATCAGAGGTCATTAGTGAGCCAGGAATAGAAGTCATGTGTTGGTAGCCCATGCCCTTAATCGATCACATGGCAGGCAGAGTCTCTGTGTGGTCAAGGACAGCCAAGCGTGGTGACCCTTGAGTCTTTAATCCCAATACCAACCATAGAGACCAGGAGGTCTGTATAGACAGGCAGTGATGAGGAAGTCATGTGGCTGGGCTTACAGTCAATGAGAAGGCAGAAAAGGAAAGCAATAAAACACAAGACACACAGGAAGAAGGTCTTTCTCTCAGGGGAAGGATGGCAGCGAGTAGTAAGATAAGGTGGTCTTGGCTCTTTGCTAGTGCTCGGATCTCTTGGGCTTTTAACTCTGTATTTGGCTCTGTGTTTCTTATATACTACGACTGTTTAGAATGTCTTCTACAGGACAATGAGTCTGAGGCCTGAATCTCTCTGGCTTCTTGTCTCACCATTGACATATCACCTTTTGCTAAATGTGGGCAGTTAGCATTAGACTGTGGTTGAATTATAAGATGTTGGTAAACTTGTATTGGAAAGATACATGTATCTTATCACTAAAACAAGCAAAAGAAAGTTCAAATGGAATACCTGTTTGTCTTTACCTTTTGAACATATCACCATCTCCATGCCATCTGCCGTGTTGCCAAAGGAACCTCACCAGAGACCTGACAGATAATGCTACTTTCCTTGGATTTGTGTCTCTAAAACTGTGGGCTAAATAAACCTTTTCCTTATACATTACACAGGCTCAGGTGTTTTGTTGTATTTGTGGTATTTGGAGGTAGGTCTTGGTACTGGGTCATGAGAACTTCCCTTCACAAATATATCAATATATTTGTGGATGAGTGAATGACTTTATTTTAAAAAAAGCAAGCTCTCTCTATCATGTTTACTCTATCTTGTCACATGGTGCCCTCTGTTATGATGCAACAAGAAGGCCCCTAGAAGATGCTGAGTGAACTAATGTCAACAACATGATTTTGACTTCCTGGGCTCCAGACCAGATCTGAATAAACCTCTATTTGTGTGAAAACAACCAAGTCTATGGTATTACGCTATAGTGTCAGAAAACAGACTAAGACAAACTATTGGTCCTTTTAAACTTTCTTTTTCTTGTTTTATTAGTAAGATACATGTATCTCTCCAATATGAGTTCATCCGCATCTTATAATTCAATCATAGCCTAATGCTAACTGCCCACATTTAGCATGGGATTTCACCGATTTAAGGCCTGAACCCCACAAGATTGCTTTCATTTTAGATGTTCGTTGTGAGCTCAGGATCCCAGGATAGGGCACTTCTGTTTCTATCCTTAGGTCTGATAATTCACCTCACAGAACTTAGAAATGTGTGTTACACTTCACAACTGCCATTTTATTATAGGGGATACAAGTCAAGAACATCTATTCAAAGAGAGGCAAAGGGCAAGGCACATGGTGATGGTGGCCTCTCTGGGTATATCAGCTTCCCGATACATGTGTGTATATCACCTCGGAGGCTCTCCAATTCTTGTTCCAGAGTATCTATTTAGCCTTCATTATGTAGGTATTATTTATTAAGTCATTGACCACTGGTGAGTGAAATCCTGGCTCCAAAGCTTAGGGAGAATGGGGCTAAAAGTTGAATTCCAAGTCTTATATCTATATTATCTATGTATCTGTCATCTGTCTACCTAATATCTATAGTGCCATATTGAAGTACTTAGCAAGAACTATTGACTTCATTTTGAATATTAGCTGGGTTAGGTACGTGATAAACATTCATGAACATTAATTATCATCTCCCAGTTGACTTGTCAAATTTGGATATTCTACATCTTCAGGGTCTAATTTGCATCAATAAAGATTTCATTTAATGAAATCCAAGACTAGAATTTATGTTTTGAAAGATTTTGCTTTTCACATTAACAAGTTGAAAATCAAGAAAATCCTACCACACAAATCTTAATAAATATAAACATACATGGAGTAAATAATCTTAGGTCTGTCAACATGAGCCTATTAAATTGACAGCTTTTCAACTAAAATCAAAGAGGCTTCCTATCATTGTGGCTTCTTCTTTAGGAAATAAATGTCATGATATGAATCAAAAATTGCACAGAGCAGGACAAAGTTATATAGATGTATTAATATTAGATGTCTCTGTGTCTGTGATGAAAAGCAGTTGGTAAACAGAGAAAATAAGCACTTTTTAAATAAAAATAGAAAAGAGTCAATGCACACCATTCTGAAAACTTAGAAATCAGAAAACGAACTTAGGAACATGCAAAAATACATAAATTAAAAAGATGAATGATTTGATAGAAATCTAAGGACCTGGTTAAGAATCTTTAAGATTCTTGCTAACATTTACTATTTACTTACTTATTTAGCAACTATCCAATGAGTACTTCCCTTAAACCCAAGTCATCCATAGTTCTGTGTATCCCACTCTCATGGAGTGTTGGTCCTGTCCTTCAGAATGATGATTAGCACATTGATACTAATCATGGCAAATGTCCATTAAATGTTAGCTGTGCTGGACTGTATCACATGTTGTATCTTATGTGATAACTGCAGTTATTCTTCAGAGTGCCTCATGACATTGGTTCTGTTATAATGAAAATCTAAGAGCCAGAACAGTTCCATGATATGATCAAAGTCATATTGTTGTTATGAGAAATTTGACTAATCCTCGGTTTGCTGATCCATAGTTTTAGCTCCCACTTCTTCCAGGATGGGATTACATGCTTTCATTTCTCCCACACCCTTTTTAAAGTGGAGAGCTATAAAATGTAGACTTCTCCTTCTCTGTAAACATTAACTTCAAAATTAGCAGATAAAATAATGATGGCCAGATTTGGCATGACGAGTTGGAAAATGCCAGGTGTTTCTGGTGTTCCTGTTGGCAAGGCATCAGAGTGTTGGTACTGACGTAGCTATCCCTGAGATGCTGAAGCTAGCCACCCAAAGGCAGCTTCAGCAGAAACTTACAAGTTCCAAATGTTGACAGGAAGGATGAAAGAGGAACTTGGGATACTGGTGTTTGGAGAAGCAGCTCCTGGAGTACTTGGTTGAAGGAGAGAAAATCCTTCCTTTGAGGTTGAGCCAGGACTTTTGTTTTCTGCCTTAAAAAATGGTGGAATTTTTGTAAATAGCTGGGCAGGAGACAAAATTAACCCACCTGCATGGCTTTTCAAAACAGACCTCCAAGCAAACTCCAGAGTTCGGTCAGGGGGCACTTGAGTGTTCATGTGCTATGTATGGCATTGGAGTCTGGGGCAGCCATTGCCCTTGGCTGCACTTAGCTTTAAAAATACCAGCAAAGGTTTCTTCTCTCATGTAGACTTGTGTTTGGTTTGCTGTAAGACAAGTTGGGAAATGGTTGGGGTGGGGGTGGGAGGCAGGAAGGGAGGTGGGTGGGCATAATTTCATTCTGCCATTCTCTTTGAACTGTGAGCCACTGGTTTCATGCATTCCTCCCCTCAGGGTGATGGAAATAAAATTACCTGCCTGGAGAATTTCAGAGTGAAAAATCAGCTCATGGCCTGAATGCCAAGACACAGACGTTCAACGGGAAGTAAAGAGTGGACTCCAGGGAAAGGAGCTACAATGGAGTCAGTGAAATGTGCATTTGAGTGCTGAGAAATGTATGTCCCAGTTCTGAGTAGGCCATGCCCAATCCCTGAGCCTCCATGTTTTCATGTTCAAGACGAGAGTAGGGAAGATTTGAAATTGTTTTGTATTTTGCCCCTGGGAACCAGAAGATTCCAGATCCTGGCAAGGCTGGGAAGGGTTCTCTGTGAAAGGAACCTAAGCTGAGGGCCAAACCTGGCATCGGAACAAACATCCTGACTTCCTTTTAACCCGGGTGAAGGGCTGGGCTGAGCAGGGGCTGTAGAGTGGAGGATATTAGGTCACACACAGGCAGGTGCCAGCCTTCATGGGCACTCGGAGAAGCTGGGCCCTGCCTTTGATTACTGGAGTTCTCCAGAAGGGGATCTAATGAGACATCAAGCTTTTGAAAATTGGAAACAGTCATCACCTTGACCCGTCTCTTCCAGTCTCCTCTACAACATCATAAAAATAACAAGAAGGGAGCCACAAGTGTAATCTTGAGTGTACTTCCTCTCTACTCCCTTCCTCTCCCTTCCCTTTTCTTCAACATCACCCCACCTCCAAACCACAAGAAACACTAATTTTGTTTTTAGCCTGCAGCCTTTGCTGATTGTCTGGCAGTTTGAGCCATCACGGCTTTGTCAGTGAGGTTCCTGTCCTGCTAAGGTGACTGAGAGGGTCACAGGGTCATGGCAGAGAGTGGGCTGGAGCATTCTAGATTCTGGGTCCTCTGGAGACTATTTGTTAAAGATATTCATTCTGGACTAGGCCAACACAGTTAGGAAATTCAATAAAAATGAATTACTAAAGAAATAAAGCAAGGAGGTAAATAGACAAATCTCCATTGTTTATTAGTAAATTCAGAAGTTTCCCTGTCTGCTTGGTCACAGCTTCTCAGTGCTGATTCTCGATGCTGAGGACTAGCTCTCTTGTTCACATCTACTCTGAATGGGCATATGGTTCCTCCATTCTCCCAACCAGAGCATGTGACACTTGTGAAGTCGGACAGACCTGGGGTCAAATGTTGGCTGTGCCCCCTATGTTGCTAGTGGGAACCTAGACCCGAATGCACTGATGGGCACATTTTTCCATTTTGAAGAGGGAAGGACACGGGACTTTCAGGTTTGCTTGGAGAAGTAAAAGTGACAGCATGTTGTAAAACATAAGGCTATTAAGGCCAGCGATATGGCTCAGTGGGGAGGGATGCTTGCTGCCAAGCCTGATGACCTAAGTTTGCTCTTTGGGACCCACATGGTGAGAGGAGATAAATGACTCTTCTAAGTTGTCCTCTTGACCTCAAACATGTGCTGGGGCATATGCCTATGCACAGCTACACAGTTACACATAAAATAAATAAATACACCCAATAAAATAAAACCATTTATTTAGAACTCATTTTGAGTGATCATGACCTGGGCACATGGATTCAAGTTGCTTTAAATGACACGGTCCATCATGGAAGTGGTTACATAAGCTTTATATATTTATAGAACAAGAGAAAGCCATAAGTTAATACATTTACCAAATATCACTGGTGGGGACATGAGGTAAGAAGTCTCTTCAGCAGGTTTCAGATGCTCTAATGACATTCTGAGCTTCTGAGTTGACAGAAGCTGAGGGTGTGCCAAGGTGACACGTTGTAAGCGTTCGGCCTGCTTGTTAAAAGTGTGTTAGATCAGATACAGAGGGAGGTGATAAAAAGTGGCTGTTGATGGGAAAATTTTGACTCTGATTTGCAGCATTCCAACTCCCTAGAATCATTAAATTATCAATGTGTTCCCGATGCATCAGGCCATACCAGCAGCTCTACACATAGTCACCTCTCCACATGTGGAGAAGGCAGCAGGCCTGGGCTTTCCCTCACTCTTGGATGCATCCTATCCTCTCAGTCTAATTTTTCCTTTTGCTCTCCCACCATGTTGGCAGGTCACTTCTCATCACCCTCTCTCCCATTCATCATCCCTACCTGCTCTAGCAGCTCATCTCCCTGATAGCATCTGCCCTTTCCTAATAAGGTACAGGGCAGTAGCAGGTTGTCAAAGTATTTACACACACACACACACACACACACACACACACACACACACACACACAGCATGGAGGAAGCAATATCTACAGAAGGATTGGCTAGGTGCGGATCTCAGAATTCGTGGACATTATGTTCTATTATCAAGGTCCAGTGGGCAGAGAGAAGAGCTGGGGCCCTTCTCTGTACAAATGGGATGTGAATTTTTTGTCTTTCACCAAATCTTTAGGTTCCTGTGGAGCACAGGTGGGTAGGATTGGCCAGAGAAAGTCTCTAAAGCACATGCAGGGTCTGGGGAGTGGGGTGGAAGTACACATACCCAGGAAGGGAGAGGGTCAGAGCACAGGCTAGCATGGGGAAGGGGAATGTAAGGTGGAGGGAGAGCATTCTGGATCGTGGACCATCAAATGTCAAAAGCACTAGGGTCCTTGGAGGTCTTGTAATTCAGATCTCTGGGAAACACTTTAATGTCATATTTCAGTACATAGACCCTAGGACCAGGTAGCCTGGCCTCATAGCCATTTCCAGTTGTTCACAGCTGGACAGCTTCTGGGTCTGTTTCTTTGCTCTCTCTGAACCTCTTTTTTTTTTCTTTTCCTTTTTCTTTTCTTTCTTTCTTTTTTTTTGTAAATTAGAATAATTGCAGCAAATCTCCATTGTAGGGTCATAAGGATGGATACACAAAGTCCATGCGAGGGGCTGAGATTCGTGTCCGGTGCACTGATTGCTACCTGTTAAACAATTAATTCCCTTTGACCTTGGGTAGAAATGAGCACTTGCTTAAGGATGCAGAACAAAATGGTGGGACAACCTAGAGTAGAACTGCAGGGTCTCACTTTTTACTGGGGTCTTCCTCTCTTTTCTCGAACACAGACAATTTCAAGACTGAAAGACGCATGCATCTAGTGTATTTCTATGCTCCCATGTGACACACAGTGTCTTCCTTACTCCCGTTACCCCTGGGAATATATTCCAAGACCCCCAGTGGGTGCCTGGAGCTGCAGATGGTACTGAGCCCTCTACTGGGTGGCTTCTTAGCCTTTCATACCAGTGGTAAAGTTTAATGTATTAATTAAGCACAGGAAGAGAATTACAATAATTAATACTAAGACAGAGCAATTAGAACAATATATTGTCATGAAACATTTTTTTTAATTTGTGAATTATTTAGTTTTGGCAATTTTTCATTTAATATTTTTAGCCTGCAGTTGGCCACAGGTAACTGAAACTGAGGGAATGAAGCTGTAGGTGGAAGTAAGGGGATGGTACAGATAAATCTCCGCAAAGCCATTGAGTGAGAGGCTCCAAATAACAAAGCCGTCTGGTGCTGGAGTCAGAGCGGTGCATGCTCTTCCAGACCCAGCTCTCCTCTGGGCCATGTGAAGAAGCTGCTTGTGATGCTAAAGGAAGGTGGGCTGAGAAGAAATGCTCATGTAGCACATCCCAACTTTCTTTGGAAGCTCTAAGAGCATCAGGACTCAGTTTTCCTTGTGAAAATAGAAACCAATTAAAAACAAACAAACAAGCAAACAAAAACAGTAACTTGGTTTTGGCCAAGCATGGATCCTTGAGCTTTTAGAACTTATTCTAATTGGGTGGGGACATTTTCACTGAGACTATCCTAAGGTGACAGGAGTCCAGAAGTGACCAGCTGAGAGACTGAGGTCTGGAGTTAGCTGACAACTCTTATCCATAAGCTTCCTGGGAACTGCAAGGGTCTCCCTCTCTTCTTCTTTCTGACTGTGTACTCACTGCAGGAACTATACAAGCAGAGTGCCAGGGGAGGGCATGGGGAGGGCATAGGGAGGGAATGGGGAGAGCATGGGGAGGAAATGGGGAGGGCATGGGGAGGGCATAGGGAGGGAATGGGGGAGGACATGGGGAGGGAATGGGGAGGGCATGAGAGGGCATGGGGAGAGCATGGGGAGGGCATGGGGAGGGCATGGGGAGGGCATGGGGAGGGCATGGAGAGGACATGGGGAGGGCATGGGGAGGGCATGGGGAGGGCATGGGGAGGGCATGGGGAGGGCATGTGGAGAGCATGGGGAGGGCATGGGGAGGGCATGGGGACAGCATGGGGAGGGCATGGGGAGGACATGGGGAGGGCATGGGAAGGGCATGGGGAGGGCATGGGGAGGGTAGGGTAGGTTCAAGTCAAGGACATGGGGAGGGCAGGGGAAATGCCTGGGGGGGGGGGGAATTATTATTGGGGAGGGCAGGGAGAGTGCCTGAGGCGGGTGTGGGGAGTGCATCCCAAATCCAGCCCCTCCCCTCCTTCTTGGGAAATAAAATAGAGGAACACAGACACCCGATTTGTTCAAGCACTGCCTACAGTTATTTTCGCCTGTAAAAGCAGAGTTGAATAGTTGTGAAAGAGCTTAGTACTTATTATCCAGCACTTTCTAGAAACATTTGTAGATTCTCCTCCTAAATGAATTATCTTTGAACACACAGAAGGTTGTTTGCTCAGGCTCATAAAATCTTTGAACATGAACCGACGTTTCATAGGTCATTGGCTGGTGAGAAGTGAGCATCGATCACAGTACTACTTCATAGGAGTGACTGGGGAGATGACTTGTTTCAAGCAATGTGCTTCGGACAGTGGCAGCGAGTGCTCTAGGCGACACTGTGGAATCCACAGCCCTTGTTTTAATGAGCCTGCAATATTCTCCTCAAAGCTCTTCAACACAGTGCTTCTTTCGAAGAGGGCAGTGAGAGAGCAGGCCAGACGAAGGATTCAGGGGGACCCTGGAACTGAGAGCTTTCTTTGATGGAGTAGAAGACACTTGGGGGTTTCTGTCTGGCCCACTCCTGCACATGCTCCTTCTTTTTAGAAGATGTCTTTAAGGCTCTGGGAAATGTAAATTTCCATTTACCTTACAAGGAACACTCTGTGCTGCTCAGGAATCCAAAAGAAGACTGGGCAGGGAGCCCAAGCTTGAGTTCTAGGCCTGGTATTCTAATTAGTCACATGACATTTCGCAAATGGCCTGTGTTTATAATATTTCCAGTTCATCCTCAGGTTGTCTGCTGGGCCAGTATTCCACTCTTCTGGATGGTTGGGATAATCTTTTCTCTTTCATGATCCTCTCTTGGTTTTTAAAGGACATCTTCAATGATACCATCTGCTTCTTCAAAAGTCATTGGCTCTTCATTTTGCATGCCTCAGTCTCTCTGAGCTTTGGCTTCTGAGCAGGTTAACAACTGTAGATAGACTGTGACTAGACTCTGGCCATAGGTGAGACATGTATTATGTTGTCTGAATCTGAGGGATTGACACCACCACCACCACCACCACCACCACCACCACCACCACCACCACCACCACCACCACCACCGCAGAATATGGCCCAAGGACCCTTCGCTTTTGAAACTGTGCCCAGAAATCTGACTCCTTTGGAAACTCCAACTCTGGAAGCACTTAGCCTTCCTCTCCTCCATCCAAATGTCTGCAGAGTGGCCTGGCATGTTGCAAACACTTCTAGCGGGCGGCTGGGGTTTTCACTTGTGCCAGGGGGCTGCTTGCCCAAGGTTGCTTAGCAATTCTTAATCCTCTGTGTAACCACCTCCCACACATCTACTCTTCTTTCAAAGAACACTTACAAGTAGATTCGTGTTTCATCTTCAAACAGTCCTTACAGCTAAGCATGGCATAGACTCTTCTGTGAAGGGTAAAGGGACCAAAGCCGAGAGAGGTGAAGAGCAGACCAAAGTCTGATAGCAATGCTTTAGCTTGGGTGGGAGCAAGGCACTTATCTCCCAACTCCTGGTTCTAGGCACTTTCTTCTGCTATCCAAATATTTTCAAATGGTGTTTTGTCTTAAAGTTCCCACACCTGGCCTGAACTCCACATGAAATGGCCATGTGTAAAGTCAGCACTGGGGCTAGGAGGGAAGTTGGTGGGAAAGAAATCTCATGTTCATAGGCTTTGATGCTAGACTGGGATAATGTTTTTTTCCCTCTTTGAACCAGGGGGAAAAATCTACAGACCAAATCTCTGCAGAGAAAAAGAAAATAATGTTTTACTTATTTTCTTTTAAAAGAAATTGTGCCTCACTACTAGGGCACTCACTTCTAACGTATTAATTTCAAGGGACACAGACTGTTGACATGAGAACTTCTACATGGATCTGAGAAATACAACACGCTATTGAGAGGTTCCAAAGGCTGGGGATACTTTCTTCTCTTACTCAAGACCCTGGTTTCTTTTTCCAAGTGAGGAGGTGTGTGTGACACTTCATTCAAACTAGGTTTGGCTGCCGTAACAACCATCCCTCAAATGTTAGTGTCTTGAAACAAATAAGATTTATTTCTTCCTGTCCTGGGTGGGCCATAGACCTTCTCTAGTGTCTTTTTCATGGATCAGAGAGGGAAGAGGATATGTCATCTCATGGTAGTGAAGGAAAAATATAGCAGGTCTTTGCTTTGTCTAGAATAATTTCTGCAAAGAAAAGATATTTTCCTTCATAGTTTGATTTTACAAGTCATCATGTGGACAAGCCAGATGTTACCAGGGTAAAAATTATTGTCTTCCACAGGTCAAAGAGGGTAGGGTGTTTTAGGAAGGAAGAGCTTAAACCTTGGCAATAATGCTATTAATAAAATGGGATCCAACTACTTCCCAACCCTTTATATTTGGGTGTTTTACGTTTAAGTCAACATATCTGTTATGGTGCCAAGGTGTCTATCCAAGTTAGTCTTTAGTTCAAATGTGTGGAAAGTTGACACTTAAAATGGGATGATTAAGTTGTGGGGAATCTTTATTTTCTATGGTGGGCTTGCTATACATTTGAAGGTATCCTGTTCCCTGTACGCTCTTGCCCTCTCCTTTCTACCATGGGGTGATGCATCATGATGGCCCTCCCCAGATGACAGTGTCATCTCTCAGTCTCCAGGACAGTGAGGCAAGGAGAATGCACCTGCTTATAAATTACCCAACCTGTGATATTCTGTTACAGTAACACAAAATGGAATGAATGATGTCATTCTCTGCCACTCAAATGCACCCCTCTGTCTGTATCTCTTTGCCCTGGAAGTGGAACTACTACAGCTACTGGATTTGAGGAACAAGACTCAGTCTTCCTCTCTGGTTTTAACTGGCCATGTGAGGCTGCCAGCTAAGTCCTTGGATTCTGCTTCACCTCTTCATCCAATCCCTCCTCTATCTCTCTATTCTTTGTCATCATTATCATCATCATCATCATCCAGATCAGGGCTGGTGAAGGCTGGACCTACCACAGTAGATCTCATGGACTTCACCACCAGTGTTGGGTATGGAACCGAGGGGCAGGAAGACATGGTATAGACTCTAGCTATTATAAGTCCAGTAAATTATTCCTGTGTAAAGGGAACCACCCCATTCTTGGAAGGAAGAGATGATTCAAATAAATTTAAGGAGAGTTGACATCTTTCTTTGCCCACATCAGAGACTTCTTTGGTGCTGCATTTTAAAGATCATGGACAAAGATGATGGGAAAGAAGAGTCTTTCATACAGTGGCCACACATTTGCAGGCTCTGTTGTTCTACAGCCTTGCCTATTTGATGGGAGGAATGTGGCTCAGTCATTCCCCCCACCCCCTCTGCTTTTCCCTACATCTGCTCCCTGGCCTCCCAGGCTCTGGCATCTCTAAGGGAAAAGGTGCAAGAGGATGGACTGACAGCATGTGGCCTTGGGTAGATATGGTGAGCCTCATGCAAGTTCAGCTACCTCTCCAGGTCTCCAGAGGGACAAATGGCAGAAAGGGACCTCAGCTATGACTGTGTCTAGACCCTGTCCTTAAAGGTAAACGTTACAAATGTCTAAGAAGAAAAGCGTCCTGCTTAAGTTCATCCAGCAAGATTGTGGCCAGCACCCAGGACACCTGCATTACAGAGCTGTGCTCTCACAGTGAGGGCTTCTGGTGTGGTGCAGAGCATGCTCAAGGGAGCCTTGATGTTTCTGATTTGTTTTATGCATTCATCTTATTTTATTTAGCTATCATTGACTTTACCACTAGTTAGAGTATTTGCAAAACACTACAAGTACTTCTAGAACCCTCTGTAATATCTGGAACCTGACTTCGGAGTCAAAAGGGCCACATTGTTGGGAGCGAGCTATCCTACTTGTGTTAGAAGATTTGGAGTCAAATCTTGCTCTTAAACTCTCTTAAATATGACCTTCGGCTAGTGCTTCTTCACTCAGAGCCTCAATTTTCCCACCTCTATTATGGGTGTAATAATAATGTATAACTATCAAGCCATTTGTTTCTTATAATATTTAAGTAGGATGTGTGTGAAGTTATCTAGTGCTAATTTGATCTGTCAGGCTTTCACAGTTTTATGGAAGTACATGTTCAATGTGAGGTACCAAAGACTTCCAATAAGAACTGGCCAGGAAATTCACTTGTACACGTCTTCTCTACTCATCAGTCAATATGTGCAAAATGACCAAATGTCAGCTGGAGAAAACTTTACAAAGAAAAGAGGTTAGAAAGGGAGTGAGTGATAGATTCTTTCCAGGTGGTCACAGGAGACCCTCTAGAGGAGGCAGTATTGGAAAAAAGATGAAACTGAACTTTCTAGGTGAAGAATTAGGGCAATTTTAGAGAAATATAATACAAGGAGCATATGCATGAAGGTGTGAACATGTACAGTTGTGGGAAAACTAAAGTAATTTAATATAGCTAGCACACACAATAGAATCAGGGGTGGGGGATGGTCAGTGTGAGGAATGAACAAATGGGGTTAGGGCCAGGCTGGATCCCTGCAGGAGTGAGAAGCTGAGGAGTAGAAATTCACCCTGAGCCAGAACTCAGAGACTCGTGGCTTAGTGTTGTGTGGCAATCCATTAGAGAGATGCCACGATCCTGATCTGAGGCATAGTAGAGGGCATGGAGACAGGGATGGATCTGAGAATTCCTGCTGGTGCAGAATCCACAGGACCCAGGAGAAATTTGGGTCAGAGGATAAGAGAAAGAAGAACGGACTAAAGAGTCTGAGAGACAAAATGTCTCATGACTGTTGTCCCTGGAGTCCTTTCCAGCATTTGATACAATGTGGAACCTCAATAAATAATTCCTGAATAAGTAAGTGAATGCAAGAGGAAGTTCAGATGGTTTCCAGGATGCCAATCTCAAAGAGAACATAGACGAGGTATTCCATAGCTCTGGCTTGAATGTGAGCAGCGCACCCCTAACAATAATGAAGTTTTGACTCCCGTTTTCAAGTCACACCCAATCTCCATGGTCCAAATAGTCCATGGAAGCCTAGAGCAGGAACTTGGCTGGCTTCTGAGATGCATAAATTAGAGGGCCTTGCTAAGGGGGATGCTGTCTGCCATTTCCCTCAAGAGACCTGGGCCAAAGAAGTGAAAACAGTGGGTTCCTTAACTTTGGGAGATAAAAGTCAGAGGCTGTCCAAATCTCAAGCTTCTAGAAGGCTGGGCGCCTCCTTAACCTTCTCATCACTGAAGCAATAACAAAGATATTAGCGACAAAATAAATAAGTGCTCTGTGGATTGAAGAGATAATAATTTTGCTGGCCAAATATGAAAATATCAAAGGTCCAGGAAAGGATACAGTTATGGGCCTTTGATGTACAATCATAAAGGCCCATTTTATGCTCCAGCCAGGAGTATTTCAGGGCAAAGATGGAATGATATTTTATGCTACCTCTGAGGCATAAAGGACACTTTATGACTGAAAGGAAGCCAACTTCTCAGATGGCTGCAGACTGGCAGGTCCCTAGTTTGAAATCTAAACACCAACTCAGATTCCAAAACAAAATTCCTCCCAGTGCCCCTTGCCTGGTTGAGATCTGTTCGGATTGTCAGAGTCAATAGAGTGGGAGGTCTGCCCCAGGGCAAGGCAGATAAACCCCAGTGGTTCCAATCACAGCAGGACCCAGGGTATCCAGAGCTCCTGAAGGGCCAATACTTGCCAAGATCTGAGGGGCAGGGAAGGCATCAGCTTGCAGAACTGGGAAGAAAACAGTGGAGGTATGAGGTTCTCCAAAAGTGCTTATTGGGTGAACAGCGATTTGAGGACAATTTTGTACTCTTCAGCTTTATGTTCAGAAGTTTCTTCCTGGGGAAGATGCTGATGCTGTGGCCCTTTATTGTTTCAATTTGTCTTCATTGCTATGATACCAGGGGTGCAAACAAGTATGCTCTTTAGGCTGCTGTCATTTCAATTTTAGGTGAACAGTTCTATGTGGACACAGCCACAGAGTTTGCCTTGCTGTAGAACTGCCAAATACACAGAGGGGCCTTATAAACAGCTGTTAAATGAATTAATGAAGTCTTTGCTCCGCTTTTTTGTTGTTATTGTTCTTTTCCAGTACTGGAAATTGAAAGTAGGGCCTTGTGCATGCTAGGCAAATACTCTACCACTGAGCCACTTCTCCAGCCCTATGCATGCTCCTAAACTGTGCTAAGACCCATGGCAGGTGATTCAGGTTGCCCTTCTACTTCCAAGGCTCACATGGTAGTGGACATGATGATTAACAACAACATAAAGCAATATTTAGGACTTGATGGGGCACCAAGCAGGTACCTAGGCAAGCCTGTTGGAGGAGAACAGGAGAGGGTTTCCCATCAAAATGATGCTATAGTTGAGTTTTGAAGGATGCATAGAGGTTAACCAGAAAATGACATGGGGAGAGAACTGTCAGCTGGACACATTAATTGCATCAAGTCACGGTGCAGACCATGACTGAGGGTATGTCAAATCAATAATGTTTTTAGATTATACAATAATTTATTTTTCTCATAATTGGTTGAAAAAGCCAGTTAGAGAGTGTTTTCTAGACCTGCAAGATGGCTCAGTGGGTAAGGACACTTGCCACCCAAGCCTGGCAACCAGAGTTTGATCCACAGATCCCACATAAAAGTGGATGCAGAAGCTGGGTGGCAGTGGCACACACCTTTAATCCCAGCACTCTGGAGGCAGAGCCAGGCAGATGTCTGTGAGTTTGAGGCCAGCCTGGTCTATAGAGTAAGATCCAGGACAGGCACCAAAACTACACAAGGAAACCCTGTCTCAAAAAACAAACAAACAAACAAACAAAAAGTGGATGGAGAGAACCAATTGCACAAGGTTGTTCTCTGACTTACACACACACATCATGACATGTTGCCCCTGTATGATACACATATGCACACAATAATAAATAATACTTTTGAAAGTGCCTTTCCATGAAGAAATTGCCCATGGGCTTGTTCTTTTGTAAGAAATTATAAACATTCTTGGGGATATGAGGAGGGTGACAGAGGGACTTGGAGCAGATGAAACAAGACACATACAGACCCGCATAGCATTGCTTCCTCCTATGAATTCACACGGTTGTTTAGAAAGGATTTCAGGTGTTGCCTTTTGGGGTGTGTTAGAAGGCACCCAGAGTTGGAAGCAGGAAGGATAAGGATTCAGATATAGCATCACCTGTTACCAGGCAACCTTATGTCTCTCAGTTGTAATTGCTGAGCTGAGAACCAGGTGAAATACTTTATGAACCAAAAAACAAAACAAAACAAAACAAAACAAACAAACAAACAAACAAAACCAATGAACACATGACGATTGTTTCCTATCTCCCACTCAGTTTCTTGTCTCCACCTATTTGCTGGCAGAGTGGATCCTCCTCTTCAGTGCACAGTCCTAGGTTCATAGGCCAGTGTACCTATCATCTCAGTCCATCATGCCAGTGTTCCCAAACCATCCCTAAGGGTGGCCTGAGTCATTGCTTCTTACTCTTGACAGCCACTGACCTCTTTCACTATTAGAGAATCGCAGATCAAGGGACTCCTACAGTAGGCAGCCTTGTTTTTGAGGCTGGCTTCTTTTATTCTGTATCATATGTACAACATCCATTGAAATTGTTACACATGCTGGCTCCTTTTTATTGCCAAATACTATTCTGCTGTATGGCTGCAACACACCTCAGATTTTCCTGTTAAAAGACATGTGGGTTACATCTACTTTTAAGTGACTGTGGCCGGATTGATTAAACACTGTGTGTAGGCTTTTTACAAATGTAAGTTTTCATTTCTCCAGGATAGATTGCTAGTAGTAGGATTAGCATAACCCACTGTAAGCATATGGTTGACTTCGTAACAAATGTCAAATTGTTTTACAGACTCGAGGTACCATTTTTCATTCCTAGGAGTTCAATGTAGTTTTGAATAGAAAGATTAGGCCCAGAGAACTGAAGTGGCTTCGACTTGACCAGAGAGCAAATGAAGCAGTATGAGAGAGACCTAGACTATCATTGCCTTTCATTCCATTACCTTTGTGTTGCTTTGTTCATGTTCACTTGTCTAGTCAACACAAGTCTTTGTGGTGGAGTCCAGCTGTGTGTTTGTTAACATTATGTAGGTTGAAGACAGGAGGGAGATGGGATTCTGAGGGGACATGACGCCAGTCCTTCTGGGCTCTGGGAGGTGGGTGGAGTCCATTCCCAGCTTAGGGCACATTTCCTCTGGGTTCCTGAGGGTTAGAGCAGGAATTGCATGCAAATTAATCAATATTTCAAGCTTTGTGGTCATGGTGCATTACAGGGGAAGCTTTCCATGCTTTCATAGTGTGAACTGTATGTTTATTAAAAACTATCCCTCAATTGCTTCAATTTTCACATTATTAAAGAGCTTGGCTCACTGGCATATTATGCTCTCTGCTTGGAATGAATTTTTTCTTCCCTATTTGTTTTTAGTTGGGGCTGGAGCCCAGGAGGGAAAAGAAGGCTTTAGGTCTGATGCCCACTGTGCTTGCCAGCCAGTGCCTGCCACGGCTGAGGCTTCCTTCCTGCTGGTCTGTCAGGAAGGGGCCCCCACCTTTCCTAGGAAACACAGACAATTAGAGAAGGCAGAAGAGACACTGGAATTCCAGAGTCCCAGGAGGACCCCAGCTCCAGTTTTGTTGGTAAAAGGTGTTGGAGATGATTCAAGGCTCAAGATTGTCTGTGTCAGGAGAGAAGGACTGACGGATCATTTTCAGAATTCTACTTGTATAAGGGGCTCTAAGTTTCTAGAGGGCTAAAGCACCTCCCCCGACCTTTAAGCATGCAGGTAGACAGGAAATGGTGGAAGGCAAGGTAGGGAAGGAAGGAAGAAAAAGAACAGAAAATGATGGAACAGAGAGAGGGAGAAGAAAACAAGCTGAGAAATGAGATGGGGTGTGTGTCTGGAGGGCGGGGAATCTGAGGAGCAAAATGAGAGAGGAAAACGCCAGGCTGGAAACTAGGTAGTTTATTTTGCTTAGCTGGTGTTTGTTATAGATTAGCCTTGACTAGCTGGAAGGGGCCGGGGTAATTGGACCATGCTAATTAGATCTTCATTTGATTCTGCCTCTGTTTGTTTGACTGCTTAGTTTATGACTTGGCAGAGAGCTTTATCGTACACACTCTGCTAACTGGTTTATCTGAATTGAATTGAGCATGCACAGAATTGACACTGGATTTGCTGCCTCAGACCACACAGACGAGGGGAGAAACCCTCTCTCCCGTAAACATCAGCAGCAAGGTGCAGTAGCAGACATGGCAGGGAGGAATAGCAGACCTCTTGGAGTCCTAGGGACAGCAGCAGGATTGATACACACAGTCTGGGCTGAGTCCATGTAGATGGCATTCCTGGCATGGCCGGGTGCCTGGCTGGTGTTTGCTGTCTGCAGTGGACAGGCATGAATTTAGTTCCTCCCTGGGTTACCGCTGCCAGGTGTCCTCACTGACCTTCCGTGTTACAGTTTGAATGTGAAATGCCATCCTTCACAGGCATATATGTTTGGACTCTTGTTCCCCAGCTGGTGGCACTGCTTTGGGAGACTATGGAAGCTTTGGGATGTGGGGCCTACTAGCTAGAGCAGAGCTTATGGGTTATACCCTGGCCTTTGTTCTGGCTTGACCTGTCTACTTCCCGGTCCAGAGATGTAATGAGCAAGACATTGCATCTAGAGCCACACAGTGACATCTTCTCCCTTGTATTAGAGAAGGCGAGAGAGAGAGAGAGAGAGAGAGAGAGAGAGAGAGAGAGAGAGAGAGAGATCCTTTGTAAGGTATTATGTCTTCACACAGCAGCAGTGAGAAAAGCTAGCTGCTATACTGGGACTCTCACTTGTAACTAAGATAATGACAGTTACTTTATAGGGACATGCAGAGGCTGGAAGGAATGCCAGGAAAGGTAATTAAGGAGCTCCTGCTTTGGGAAAGGCCTTCAGTCCCCCCTTCACATCTGGGAAAGCCAGCCAGGCCTCTTTATGTTGGTGATGAGTGCTAATGCTAAAGTTACAGCTGTGTCCCAAGCACTTCTTCACCCTACTTCCCATTACCACCCTGCACTAGGACTTATGCAAGGCACCTTTTCTGCACAGATTTTAGAGTAATGATTTATACTGCTGGTCACTGATGCTCCTGTCACCTCCACCCTTTCACTTAGGGTATCCTGGATGCGTTCGCTTCTCTGACACTAGCTTCAGCTCAGACAGCAGATGCACAGGGCCTTTTCTACAGCCCCTGGACTCTGTGCTGTCACTGTGCATGGGTGACAGGTGTACCAACCCTTCCAGAGACTGTGTCTTGCCCTTCTGTGTCTACCAGCTTATTTGCCTGATGCCATAAAGCACTTTGAGTTCATGAACTTGACTTTTCTTCCTAGCTCTCCAGCTCCCAACAGAATTATTAGTTGTGTGACTCTGGGCAAGATACTCAACCTTAGGTAGACTCAATTCCTTCATTTATACAATGGGATAAATGTAGCACCCTACAACACCCGAGGATTACTTGGATAAAGGTCATGTAGGTTCCTCTTGGCAAATACTAAGTGCCTGCTGTCCATTAGCTATCAGGAATGTTATTTCGGATGAACAAAAGAATGAGTACAAGCATGAATAAAAGATATTCCCCTACTATTGAGGACTTTGGTCCCTTGGGAGAAATGTCTTGAAATAATTCGATATTAAACTAGCCATATATTCTTTACAAAGTACAACAGCAGTAAGTGGGAAATATTCATTTAAAATTAATTAAGACTATTAAAATAAGAAAATGTCAAGAAGCTTGAAATTGTTCTCTCTCTCTCTCTCTCCCTCTCCCTCTCTCTCTCTCTCTCTTTGTGTGTGTGTGTGTGTGTGTGTGTGTGTGTGTGTGTGTGTGAAACAAAGAGAAAAAGAGGTAGAAAACACTCATACCGTTCAGGCTTTAGCAGTGAGGATCTGCGAATCCCCACTCTGTCATACCCTGTCAGTTTCCTAGCTACCAAATCAGAAAGTTTGGTTGATTTACACAATGAATGCTTGATCCTAGCAGTAAGATACAATGTCAGGTGTTTGTTTCCCACTCTGGAAGTGTCCTGAGGTTGGCCTTGCCTTTATTGGAGGAGAGTATCTCCTCTATAGGATAGGACTCTGTCAGCCAAATGCCAGGTGTGTCCTTTGTGTCTACTCAAAGTGTCTCTGTATTTCTACAAATTCCCTGTAGGGGGCGGTGCTGCCTCCAGTTAGGAAGCTCTTAACTTGCCCATGCAGATTCAACAGAAGAGGACCCAAAATGCCAAAATTTCTTAATTTAAAAAATAAATAAATAAATAAATAAATAAAAATAAATAAATAAATAAATGAATAAATAAATAAATAAATGCCAGAGTCAGCCTCCAAACTAAATTTCTTGACTAGTGGTTTCTGTTAATGTTTTATCTTCCAATGTTTTTTCCTCCCTTGCCTTGCATTTTAATATACTATCAATTTTATTACATCAGCCCTATGCTAAAGGAAACCCACCCTTTGCATCTGAAGGTTTCACTTCAATTTTCTAACCTGTAAGCCATTATCTTATATGAGAACCATGGGGAAAAGTTTTCCCAATTATCTCACGGGCAGAAACCCAGGCGCTTCAGTGCTGTTGAAATCCCAAATTCTGATTGAGAAGTCGACACACCCCATTTCCTCCACCTGGATTGGTTTCCTGAGATTCTTTAGACCAGACAGGCTGACTCAATAATCTTAAGAAGTTCGAAGCGCCTGTGGTCTCCTTTCCTGGCTGCATTTATCAGAGTTTGATAGGAATGAAAGGTGCGGGCATACAGCCCCATCTCTGCAACTCGGTTCAGTGGTGAAAAACTGCTTGCTGATACTCTAGAGTGCAGGAGGAAACTGGTGGCTTTTGGTTCTCCTTTGTCAGTGGAAAGATCATTCAGGAGAGGACTGTGCACTAACAGATAGAAACCTGCCTTAAGCTTTCCATCTTCATGCTTAGCATAGTGTGCACTCGGTCAGATGCAATCTCTTTTGGGAGAAACTTGATGTTGGGTGTGTGGACCTCATTTGGCCATTGATGAACTGCTTCAAACATTACTGAGGGAGTTCTTGCCTTTTTCTTTTTAATAAACTATTTGCTTTGGAGTATAGGTGTCACTGTGTAGTCCAGGCTGACCATGAACTTGTGATCCTTCTGCCTTAGAAGGATCAACTTAATCTTTGCCTTATATAACAGCATACTACGGCTGGTGACCATACTAATAATATGGTTTCCTTAAACCTCATTCTAGGCCCCTTGTATTCGGTGCGAACCGTGGTGGAGCAGGTATAAGTTTTGTGTTTGTACTCAGTTACACAACACCTTATCATTTCTTGTTCCTTTATGGCTGCCGCTGTGGGACACATGTCCCATATGCTAGGAATCTGGGCCTTGATTCAGCTTGGAGAAGGCTTCCTGTTGACCATTTGATTGGATGATGGAGTAACCAAGAAAGAAGTAAGTCTCCAATCTCAATGGCTTGCTGCTAAGGCCGTTTTGTTACAGGTGCAGTTGTTAGCCTAATACCACTGTTAACACCCAGGCAGGCCATGAGAACAGCAAATGGAGGACACGCCTCTCTTCTCCAGCCTCCTGTTCCTACCCACCTGCTTCTGAAGGAACCCTCAGGACTTACAGACAACTTTATGGGCTTCTTTCTCAATTGTAGTTTGGTTCTGGAATCTACATCTTCTCCTAGCACCATATTTAAGAAGCCTGCTACCCAATGATTAGATGCTATGTCTGGAACTTACTCCCTGGGATCTTGAGAAGGTCATTTCAAAGAAAGTGAGACCGAGAGAAGGAAAGTGGGGCTGGTGGGACCTGTGCTGTGGGACTCCTGTGGCAATTCAATGAGACCACCGACACACAGCAGCCAGCACATCGGAAGTGCTCAATTAAAGTCAGTCCCAGCAGTCTTTGTCCTACAAGAGCCAGAGACTTGGTTTTCCTTCCAAAGAGCCCGAGTGTGCAGAACGGTGGCTCAGGGGCTGGGGAAAGGCATTCGGGCACTTCCGGGTCTCTTCAGCTTAGATTGCAGCTGAGAAGAAATGTCTCCTTTCTGAGCTTCCCAGGCTGAAGGAAGGAAGCCTTGCTTTCCAATCTCCGTTCCTTGGACAGAACCCTGCTCTTCTTCCCTGGGCCTGGTTTCTCTTCGGAGTGGCAGAGCGGGCCTGGATGACCCCCAGCAGCCCCATAGCTCTGCCAGGATGGAATTTTTCCAAGTTAATGTGAGAAGAGTGAACTGCTGCGGAGAGAAAGCCTGCCAGGGTCGGGAGGGAGCAGCCTGGAATGGAGGCCCGGCTGTATCGTGTAACCTGTCCCAAAGGATGTAAGCCACATGTCAAGGTCATATGGAAAAGATTTACAGAGCTGGGTCCATAAATAACCCCTGGATGGTGGAGGCCTTCAAACACCAAAGACGTTGCCCCCTGTCGTAGGGGGAAGAGCCAGCCATTCCTCTCAGAAATTCTGTTATTGTGCGTGTTGGCCAGGTTAGCTCATGCTTGCTCTTTTCTCTTATGCTGCCACTTCCTCCTCCCTCTTTTTCTTTTGTCTTCTTCCCCTTTCTCTTCTTCCCCCTTCCTCCCCCCCCCCTCTGCCCTTTCCCTTCATCTTCTATCCCCCGCCCATCTCTTCTGGCTTACCACCACTGCTTTCCAGTTCTCTTCTCCTTCAGTCTGGATTCACTGTTGGCAGCTGACTGCCTTCTCAGTTTTAAGAACTTTGCTTCTTTTACATCTTTTTGATGGTGATGTGTGTGTTGTATTTCCTAACTTCTGGATATATTTCCATACACATTTCCAGTTTTCATTAAATGGGCATCAGCCCATACTAGGGGAGTGAACTGCGGCACTCATCACTTAAACAATCCTGGAGACCCAGTAACTGCACTAATAACTGACTGCTTTGTAGATCCAATGGAGAGGGCCAGGCGCCATAATTTTAGCTGCTATCAAATATACTTGAAGTTATTGGAGAAAGGGGTTATCATAGAGAGCAATTTGAGGAAATTTGGGGGGAAAACTGAAGTTAAAGACAACTAGGTTCTTTTCAACACTGTTTACATAGTATTTAGGATAATTACAAATTTGAAGTTTTCGGGTACAAAAATCATTAACTCTGACATTCCAATCAACCTTGGAATTAACTCCAATCTGAACCTTCAGCTACCGAGCAGACATTTTTTGATATGTAGTCATGTGCTCTTTTTCTTGGAGTAGAAAATTAAGGGCACAGTGTGGAATCATATGGAGAGTGTTAGCATAGCGTTTCATTCCCAAAGCGGTCTTAATTGTAATTACAGGGGCACAATTATAGGGGCAGATGGAGAGTCCCCTGTATTAGGCTCGTTTCCTTTCCATCTCTGTATTATGTGTAGTTTTACTATTTTGGCTAGAAAGTGTGACACCCCAAATTCTTAGCACAATGCTCAGATAAGTCTTTTAACTAAAAGAAAGTCAAGCAAGTCCCACATACTCAGCTCTTTTATACAGGTATCAGTGTCTCTCTACGAGGATATGGGTACGAGTGCCTCTCTCACAGATGAGGACTCACTGCCCTTATATGGATATCAGTGCCTCTCTTGTAGAGGAGGTGACAGGAGTTTGGGTTCACAGTGGTAGAGCCAGAGTTTCAGTTCCTATCCTTCATGCCAAAAACTCTGTTGCTTATTCCTATGCCCCAGAGTTCTTTCTACTCATGAATGCTTTGGTTGTTTGAAACAGACCCCAGTGCCTTTCTTTTCTGGTGAAATACAAAAATTTAAAGGGAACAAACCTTTGCTTTGGGTAGGGAATATATCCGTGTAAGTTTCCATTTCCTGTTGAGAAAGCCTTTCTGGCTTTAATTCCCCAATCTTAATCAGTTATCACTTTTGTCATTGTGCTTGGCTTTCCTTTCCTCCTCTGAGTCTCCTACCCTGTGATTGCAGAGGGCAGAAGATCTTCTTTTGATGCCCCCAGTCCTGTGCAGGGTCTAGTATCTGACAGTGGTGGGTGTACAGACCCTGAGCCCTCCCAGGCTGTCATTACTCTCTGATCAGTTTCAGCCAGATGTCACCATCCATTATCCTACAGATGTCACCATTCCATTCTTTATGGCTGAGTAAAACTGCATGGTGTATATACAGTACATTTGCCATCCACTCATTCATTGCTGATGGTTATCTAGGACGCTGCCTATCTCAGCTATCCTGAAGAGTGTTGCAGTATATATACATGGATGCTCATCTCTGGGGTGTGCTACTTTAGATTCCTTCAGATATTTCCCCAACTGGATCATACCATAGCTCCATTTTGGTTTTATAAGGAACCTCCATATTGATTGCCATAGAAGTTGCACCATTTTACACTGTGACAAGCACTTCCGGGGCACAGAGACCTAGTAGTGTGTTGGGGGTCATCTTTCCCCGCATCTTCATTAGCGTTTGTGGTTGGTTGTTTCTCGATGATAACCATTCTGACTGAGGTGAGATGCAATCTCTTGGTACTTTTAATTCGCATCCCTTGATAGGTGGTGAGCACTTTTTACTGTATTTATTGATCACATTTTTACTGACTGTTTCTTTTAAATAGTCTTGTGTAGCCTAGGCTGGCCTGGAGCTCCCTGTGTAGCCCAGGTTGGCTTTGAAATCCTTATGTTCCTGTTTTCATGTCTGAGTGTTGAGACTATGGGCTTGAGTCATCCAAATATTTGGCCATTTATATCTCTTTCTTTGAGAATTGTGTGTTCAACCCATTTGCCTATTTATTGAGTAGATTTGGGAGGGTATTTAAAGTTTTGAGTTCTTGGTAGATTCTGTAATTTTTGAGAAACTGATTGCATAATAAAGAAAAGCATTAGAAATAAAAACCTATAAAGTGCTTTAAAAAGTGAAAATACCAGGAAGAGTGCAAGAAGGTGAACAAAGGGAAAATGAAAGAGGTAAAAACAATACCTCCTAACAAACACATTTCCCCCAAACTTAGGAGCAATTTATCACATTCATTCCCTTCTGAGTCCTCTAATGTTAAAAGCTGCCGAGTGGCAGGGTGATCTGTTGAAGACAGACTGTTCTGTTTCATCCTGTTCTTCTGGTGCTGAGCCTCAGGCGGTGGAGGGCCAGTTTATTTAGCAAAGTTGCAATCGCTCCAGGGGCGTCCCTTCTTTGAACACCAGAACTCTTTTTCTAGCCACACATAGCTCTGTAGTCTGTGAGCAAGGTAGGTTCTTACTCCGGAGACATCCCAGTTTATACACCTAGGGGTGGCTAATGTCTAAACCAAAATGTATCTTCCTGGTGTGTTGGAGTGTGAGACAGGAAGGTGGGCCACTGAGACTCATTATTGGCAGTTCTGTGTCAATACTTTCTGATCCTTTTTAGTGTTGAACACCCTGAGGGAGGGAGGGACTGGGGAGTGGCCTCTGGGCCTGAGCTTTGGAGTTCTCAGCCAAGGATGGAAAACCTCAAGGCTGGCTGCTGACCTCTGGCTACTGGCTATCAGTGTCTGTTATGCTAATCTCTCTCTTTCCAAAGACCTAGAGGCCACTAACAAAGGAGCCCTTCATCACCAGAGCCTCCTACAGCCTGAGCTCCTAAGTGTGTTTGTGACGAATCTTCCTCTGACCCACAGCTGTGTCATACAGCCATCTCCCACCAACTGGACATGACATGGTGACTCCAGGCTCCTTGATTTGTGATTGCTCCTTATTTTCTGGATACCTCAATCTTGACCACCAAGTTCCTTCTTTCAGCCACAGATCCTTGAGACATAGGGCATGCCAAATAGACCTCATCTCTGCTGGAGACTCTTTGGAAGAGCTGTCTCATCAGGACCTCCCAGTGGACTTGAGGTTTGTGAGAACCCTTGGCCTGTCCTGTGGGTGGGTAAGATGTTAGCCTTTACCAGGGTCATCCAGCTTACCTTTTGGATGAATCTTCTGCTTCCTCTCCTCAACCTGGGAGCCACAATGTTGGAGCAGAGTTCTGTTTGCAACATCTTCCTAGGATATCCTTCTATCTCCATACTTTTTAGAGCTGTGCTGATCCCTTCTGAGGTTTCTGATGCCCTTCTCCCTCCCTTTCTCCCTTTAGGATGGAGTCTGTTTCTATCTATAGAGCCTCTTCCTTTGGTTCCTTTCAGTCAAACCCATAGAATCTTCTCTCTCACCAAGACACTTACGGAAGATGTTGGGTGGTGTAACTGTGGTTTGTGGTTAACATGGATGTCCTTGGAAGCTGCTTCTGAAAGCAGGATTCATCTAGCTTAGGGAGAAGGCTCAGCAGCTAAGAGCACATACTGCTCCTGCAGAGGACCTGGGTTCAGTTCTCACCACTATGTTAGGTGGCTCACAACGCCTGTAACTCCAGCTACAGGGGATCTGACACCCCCTTCTAGGCTCTGCAGGTGCCTGTGTACTAGTCCCTCAGCCCACCACGTGCCATATACATAATTAAAACTTTTAAAAGGGGCATTGGAGAAATGGCCCAGCAGTTAAGAGCACTGGCTATTCTTCTAGAGGACCAAGGTTCTGCTTCCAGCACATACATGGCAGCTCACAACCCCCTGTTACTTCAGGTACAGGGTGCCCTTTTCTGGTGCCCATCACAAAGATGTGTGTGACAGGTGAAGCTTCCATTAATGTACACTGACTGGCACATTCAAGTCGACATTCAGCTTCCTGTAAGCATCATGAAATTATTTCCTTTTATTTCTGTACAAATGTGCACCTTAGCAAATTGATGAGTGAAATATAATTATGTTTGAATCTACTTTAATTAGTGAAAACTGTGTATACTCACAATCACTAATGCCTATAACATGTGACTTAGACAAAACCTACAACTGAGCACTTTGGAGGAGAGGCATTCCTGGTCAATGGCCTTGATCAATAGCTCCCCAAGTGTTTCTTCCAAAAGATTTTCCATATCTTTTCCCATCATTTTTAAGTTTTAAAATAAGTCTATATATTTTCACTGTTAATTGTACAAAAGAATGAAAATAATTGACAGAAGACATTGGTTGTCAATGTGGACCTGGTGTCACTTGTAAGGACTTGGTGTGTTGGTAAGGATGTGGCAGACAGGAAACAACAGAAAAACTTTCTTGAGTCTGAGGAGCAAAGGCTTATGAGACCCCCTCCCCAGCCCCCGCCCCCCTGAACCATCGTTGCTTATTTCTATGTTTCCCCTAGATGGGCCACTGTTCTGGAAGGGCTGTTTTCTCTGCTGCTCTCTATTCATTCCTATATGCATGGGCATAGCACTCACTTTAGCTGATCTGAGGTCAACATGTTTCACACAAAGCATTTGTTTTCATGTGACACTGGATGGTTTATTGAATAGGAAAATGGTTGTGACATATTGTTTATAGAAAACTTATATAGAGTATAAATCAGTATTTACTGTTATTTTTTGCAAGTTGCATGTTTAATACTGAGATATCCCATCGATGGATTTTTATAATCTAGGAGGCCAAAAATAAATGTGTGTGGAATGTGGCTTTTAATTAACCTCTTCTTCTTTTATAGGTTTATTTGTTTATTTTTAAGTGTGTGTGTGTGTGTGTGTGTGTGTGTGTGTGTGTGTGTGTGGTGTGTGTATGTGTGTGTATGTGTGTGTGTGTGTGTGTGTGGTATGTGCATATGTATGCATGTGCACATGAGTGAAGGTATCTGTCCAGAAGAGGGTATTAGACCCCCTGGGGCTAGAGTTAGAGGTGATATGAGTCACCTGACATGGGTGCTGGGAACCAACTCTAATCCTCTAGGGGAGCAATATGCACTCTTAATCACTGAGTCGTCTCCATCCCTAATATCTTTGTTTTAAATCACCATTCATCTTAAACCTTTAATTTGATGAATTTTTACAAATGTATATACATTATGAACCCTAACAGAGCCCCTCAGAGGCCCCTCATTTCCCTGTAAAGCATCACTCTTTAAAGGCTCCCACAGTATGGTACCCTCTCACCACTTATATAATTCATTCCAACGGGATAGCACAGTTATGACTCACTTTCATTGAGCATCTTTGCCTTACTATACCATGGAATTGGAGGCATACATGAGGCAGAACCATAGTGTAATGTTTCTCAGTGTTGTACATATACCCTTCTATGTATATGGGAGATGTTTGGGACATCTCCAGATTCTGGTTATTACAGATAAAGTTGCTTTGAGCATCCTTGGGTAACATGTCTTTCATTACATGTTATCTAGATGCTGGACTGTTTTGGTCATTGTGGTAGTTTGAATGTAATTGGCCCCCATAAGCTCAGAGTGAATGGCACTATTAGGAGGTATGGCCTTGTTGGAGGAAGTCTGCCACTGTGGAGGCAGGCTTTGAGGTCTCCTACATGCTCAATCCACATCCAGTGTCTCAGACCATTTTCTGTTGCCTGCAGGTCAAGATGTATGACTCTCACCTCCTTCTCCAGCATCATGTGTGCCTGAATGCCACCATGTTACACCATGATGATAATGGACTAAACCTCTGAGAAATGTAAGTCACCCCAATTAAATGTTTTTCCTTTGTGTGTTGCCATGGTCATGGTGCCTCCTCACAGCAATAGAACCCTAACTAAGACAGTCATGGTCTCTGCATCTTTTAATCTTAACAGGTACTTCCAGTTTTACAGAGTTGGTAGAACTGTTTACATCAGTACCAGTGGTGCAGAAGCCCTGGTTCTTCTACACATGCTGCACTGCTTGGGATGGTCAGGCTCTTTATTGCTCTTTGGTTTTCATTTACTAATTCCTGTGGATATGTAGTGACATCTCATTGTGGTTTAATGTGTATTTCCTGATGTTAAACACATGATTGCCGGCTATCTAGGCATATTATGAAATACTTCCTTGAGTGTTTGACTATTAAAAATTCCATTATGTGCCCTAATCTTATTGATTTCAGGGAGTTCAGATGTTTTCATAAAAACCTGATTTTCCTTGAATACGTGTAATTTAAATAACTTTCCTTACTTTTTTACTATCTTGTGTGGGTATAGTGAATTCATACTTGTTTGCATGTGTAGTTTGTATACATATGTGCGTGAGTGTGCACTTGGAGGCTAGGGATTGATAGCAGTTTTTTTTTTTTCTCTCTCTACACTTGGTTTATTTTTTGAGACAGGGTCTCTAACTAGAGCTGGATCTCACCCATTTAGCCATCCTGGCTAGCCAATGAGCTCTGGGGTATCCACCTGTGTCTCCCTCTGTCTAGCCATGGGATTACTGGTTCATGCTATCACTCCTTTCTTTTTCTATGAGTGTCAAGGATCTGAACTCAGGTCCTATGCTTTGTACCAAGTGCTAATGACTGAGTTATCTCCCCAGCCCACTCTTTTTACTAATTTAAAGACATCTTTAAATTTTTCATTTTGATTTTGTATGTGTTTTGCCTGCATATATATATGTGTAGCATCTGTGTGTCTGCTCCCTGGGGAGATGTCAGATCCCCTGGGGCTGGAGTTACAGACAGTGGTGAGCATCATATGGGTGCTGAGAACTGAACCTGGGTCCTCTGAATGAACAGTGAGTGCTCATAACTACTGAGCCAATTCTCCAGCCTAAGACACTCTTTTGATGAGCATAAATGTTTAATATTACTGATACTAAATGTGTATTTTATTTAAGAAACATACACTTACCCCAGGTTTATATGTTATTGAGTAAGCTTTATTATTTATTTATTTGTTTGTTTGTTCATTTATTTATTTACCTGCTACATTCAAACCTATGGGATTCAACAGAAATTGAATTTGTGTATAATGGAATTTAAGGTTCATTGTCCTGATGTTAATAGTCAACTAATTCAGCACTAATCCTTTCTCTACTGTACTGTGAGAACAAGGTCTTAATCATGTGATCTTTTATGTGTGATCTATGTTTGGAATTTTATTTGTTCTGTTGCTTGGTTGTCTGCTCCCACTCCATCAATATGCTCACTCTCTTAATATGTGTTTGTAAATGGTATAACTAATTAACGTCTTGTACTTGATTCTCTCTTCAGTTTATATTTGCTGTATGGGGCATTGCATCTCCATAGAAAGTTTAGAACTGTCTTACTGATTTTATACAGTGAGGACTTCTAGTCTCTACAGCTTGTCTGCTCCCCAACCCTGCTCACTTAGAGAAAAAACAGAGTGTGTTTACTTCCCTCATCCCACACCTGTGATCTTCTCTGAAGGACCCCCTGACAGCCTGAATATCTGGAAGGTGGAAATGTCTCAGAGCTTGTGTCCTCCTGGGGCCAATCTCATCAATGCCTAGCTGGTGTGGGAGTGTAAACCCCTCCTTGGTGGGTTCATTGTTGTTTGTTCGATTGGTTGGATTGTTGTTGTTTGTTTGATTGATTTTGGTGACTCTGGCTGATCTGAAACTCTCTTTGTAGACTCGGCTGCCCTAGAACTCATAGATAACCACTACCTCTGCCTCCTGAGACTTGGGACCAAGGGTGTGCACCCACTCTGGGCTCTACCTCACCTACCTTAAAAATATGCTCATGGTCTTTCTTGAAGGGCCAGGTTGACATTTGACCTCTGCTGGTTTTCATCCTGTTTCATGTTCTGTTTACCCACTTCCAGACTGGGTTTTTATTTATTTATTTATTTATTGCTTGCTTGTTTGTTTGTTTGTTTCTGAGAATATAGCCTTAACAAAGAACTCACACACAAATATTTGTTTCAGGGTTTTCCAAACTAAGACAACCCAGGAAAGGAATGACTTTGTATGTGATTAATACAGCACTGGATATAGAGGCCAGCTGAGGAATAACTGGTATAATTGTAATATTGAGTCCTCTAATTTGTGGGTGTAGTCTGTATCTCAATTTAGTAATTATTTCTCTCAGCAATATTTTAAGATTTTCTGATGATAGATGAGTTTTGTAATACCTTTGTTCAATTAACTCTTGTATATTTGGTGTTTCTTAAATAATATTTATAAAATCATTTTATTATATATTGATATTGTGATCTTACTGTTTATTTTAACAAATTTCCCATATATTTGGTTAGATTGTCTGTATACCTATTATGTTGTCTGTATAAGAGTCTATCTCTTTGCCATTCTTATGATTTTTTTTCTCTTTATTTTTGCATGATTGAGAACCTTCCAATATAATCTGGAATAGAGAAGATAGTGCAAACAGCAAATTTCAGTCCCCTGGACACTGTGGTCATATGATTCCTGAAGTTCAACTCTGGCTGTGACATATCGTAGGGTAAGAAATAACCTTAGTTATATTGAACATAAGCTTTATATGTTGCTCAAAATTTGACATGAACTTGTGGAAGGTATGCAATATATTTATTGTTACCTATGAAACCTATCAATTTCTGATCTATAGACCAATTAGAATATATATGGTATATATATATATATTATATATATATACTATTGATATACATGGTATATAACAAAACCTATGCAATTCTTATTTAGTGTATGTGTCATATCACACACACACATGCATGCATGCACAACACACACACATATATATATATATATATATATATATATATATATATATATATGGTATACTGTTATATACCAATCAAAGACTAGGAGTAAGGTGTTTTTATGATTTAATTTTGAAAATGTTACATTCAGTGTTTGGTATTTTTTTTCAAGACAGGGTTTCTCTATGTAGCTTTGGTGCCTGTCCTGAATCTCTCTGTATAATCCAGTCTGGCCTCAAACTCAGAGATCTGCCTGGCTCTGCCTCCCGAGTGCTGGGATTAAAGGCTAGGGTTAAAGGCCACCACCACCCGGCTTGGTATTCTTTTTTAAAAACTGATTATTATGTGTATTTGTGCATATGATGTGTACATGGATACACATGTAGTGGTCAGAAGATTAAATTATCTCCTTCCACTTTTATGTGGGTACCAGGAAGCAAATTCAAATTCAAGTTCTTAAGCTTGCAAGGCAGGTAGACATCTTTAATCTCTGAGCCATCTTGCTGCCTCCAGTGTTCCGTGTTCTTGCCTGGAGAATCTATTAAGCATTCTCCACAAGAAAATTACACAAATAATAATAGAATGAAATATGAGGAATTACTATGCTAATTATTACCTATATATAAGGCTGGAGAGATGGCTCAGCATTAAGAGGACCTGCTGAGCAAATGTGAGGACCAGGCTTTGGATGCCAGAACCTAAATAAAAACCATGAACATTCCCATTAATGTCCGTAATCCCAGAATTGAGGAGGGCCTAGACAGGAGGATCTATGGTACTTGCTGCCTGCCAGCCTAGCTGAAGAAGAACTCCAGCAAAAACTGTGAGCTCCAGGATGAGCAAGAGACCCTGTCTCAAAGGATAGAAGAGTGTGTCAGATAGAAGAATGATAGAAGAGGACACCAGATGCCCTCCTGTGGCCTTTGTGTGTATTGCATACACATGTGCACACACATGCACACACATGCACACACACACACACACACACACACACACACACACACACACACAATTCTCTAACATCTCTTTTACATGATGTCCTTCATTGTCAGGAGCCAGATCCATCCAAGGCTTTCTCAGAGGCCCGCATGAAAGGACAAAGGGAATGCTAGTTCTGTGCCCTTGCCCAGGGTTGAGGCTGGGGTCAAGACCTCATAAGAGATAAGTTTTCAGTTCCTGGGAACCTGGCTTTCTCCCATGAAGGTCTGTGGTTTTCAGTCCTAAGGCAACTCTGTCTGAGGTATTCTGTGTCCTCTTTGCCAACATTGTTTGATTTAGTTTTCTGCGGATCGTTGCCCATTTCCTCCCTGCAAATAGTAAGTATGATGCTGTACTTCTTAACAAACTCGCTTGGCATAAGCCACCAGCTTATGCAAGACCTCCTTGTCCCAGCTTTTGCTTTTGTCCTTGTTATTTCTCATCCCCAGCTGTCCCCATCAATCCCTTGCCATTTAGGACCCTTATTCCTTCAGGTTCCCATCAATTGCTCTACTCTGATGAACTCGGCTAAGTGATGTGCAATTTCACTCTTAGTATGGATTACAATTGTCTTGTCATTTTGGTTCAGTGGCTTTCTCAGGAGCTATTGGGGCAGGGATGCTGCACGTCTTATCTGTTTTTACATCATTTCTACCCCTCCTTCTCTCCCTCCGACTCTGCCTAGGCCCCCATCTCCCTCTCAAATAGTCGATCTCTTCTTAATTATTATTGTATATATTTAATATATTATGTATAAAAGAATTAAATGTATATATACATTTATTATATATATCACTATATATGAAGTTCTAAGCTCTACTAACGCAGATTTACAATGTATAGACTCCTAATGGTATAAGGGAGATCACGGCAGTGTTACTTGACCTATGAGGCACAAAGCCTCCTTTTCCTCATTGATTTAGCTGTATGGAAAAACCCACATATTTATTTGACGACATGCTATCTACCAGAACTTACACTAGTCATTAATATTATTGTATATACATTTAATTCTTTTATACATAATATATTAAATATATATAATAATAATTAAGAAGAGATCGACAATTTGAGAGGGAGGTGAGGGCCTAGGCAGAGTTGGAGGGAGAGAAGGAGGGGTAGAAATGATGTAAATACAGTACTCGTATAAAATTCTCAAAAAATGAAATTAACAACAACAAAAATTTCCAAGAAATGAAAGTGATGCTTCACAAAGTATACTTGAGATGAAAAGAAAGAGCACATGGGGAAGCAGGCCTGATGGAGGCATGGCCATGGTGTGGTGGCTATTGTGTTCCCCAAAATATTATGTTCCCCGAAATAAACATATCTGGGGTCAGAGAACAGACAGCCACTAGATACAGAGCCACAAATGGTGGCTAGAAAATGGGAAGAGTAAGCCATAGTAGAAGTTGGGTGGTGGTGGTGCACTTGGGAGGCAGAGTCAGGTGGATCTCTATGAGTTCAAGGCCACATTGGAAACAGCCAGGCATGGTGACACATGCCTTTAATCCCAGAAAGTGAGTCTTTAATCCCAGGGAGTGGGGGCAGAAAAAGAAAGATATATAAGGTGTGAAAACCAGGCACCAGAGTTAGTTAAGCATTTAGTTAGTTAAGCATTTGGCTGGTTTAGCATTCAGGCTTTGGAGCAGCACAGTTCAGCTGAGAGCCATTGGGATGAGGATTCAGAAGCTTGCAGCCTGAGGAAACAGACCAGCTGAGGAAGTGGCGAGGTGAGGAAACTGGCTTGTTCTGCTTCTCTGATCTTCCAGCGTTCACCCCAATAACTGGCCTCAGGTTTGATTTTATTAATAAGAACTTTTAAGATTCCTGTTACACCACGGGGTGGGAGGATCTGAAGGGCTGGTACATTTTTCTGGAGAGGAATATTATTATGTGGGACTTCAGTTAGAAGCTCCTGGTTTTGGGTAAAAACAGGGATACATTTTCAACAGCAGCATGGGCAGCTTTGGAATGCTGAGAGCTGCATCCTGTACCTACCTCAGCAGAGCCAGCACTAAGGCATGGCTTCTCAGGAGCTCAGAGCCCTGCACTGGAAACAGCACACTGTCCCAACCAGGCATCTTTGTTTGTGTGCTTGAGAAGGAAGTTCAAGATGACAGAGGTGTGGAAGTGGCAGCACCTGGCTGCTCCTCTCTTGAGCCTTTTGGAGGAACCTGGATGAGAGAAGGGTCTTAGAGAGAAAGTAGGAAACTTCCAGGAAGAGAAGAGGAAAAAAGCCTTCGAGGAAGAAGCCCAAGGGTTACAAGTGTCTGGGCAGGTTGCTAGTTACATAGTTGGCCTAGTGAGGAAGGAATGCTGGGGTCAAAACTTGGAAATGGCAATCAGAGAAGGGTCAGATCACAAACGGGCTTGAGCAGCCTCAAACTCAGCTATGCTCTGAGCTCCTCAGAGTGAAGCCCTGTGCTGAGGCTTGCCCAGAGCCCCTAGTCTACCCCCCGCCTGCCTCCCAGTGTCTCTTAGCAGGTTCATCCTCAGTCCCAGTATGAAGCATGTGTTAATTAACAATGAAATGCCTTCTGTTTTCTAGGCTTGTGCATGCTTCCTGGGAATACTTTGTACAAAGAAGGCCTGCTTGTCTCTGTCAGCAGCTCCATGATTCCTGTGGTCCCAAGACTCCTTGTCCTAAGGAAGTTTCTCCACCTGTTAGGTGTAGCTGCCTCAGCACCATTCAGATCATATCCCAGTGGCCTGCTCTTCTAGCCTGCAGTCTGTCCTAGACTCTGTCAGAGATGCAGGGGCTGGCTGATGCTGGGAAGAGAGGTACAGGTTTGCATGCAGCTGTTTAGTGCCCAATGGTGTTTGTGAAAGTTCTTTTGCAGAGACATGAGGGGTTCCCCTGCCTAACAATAACTTAGTTGTGTAGCTGCAGTGCCAGTTAAACCATGTAAATTCAGTGCACTGTCAGCTCTTGTTCCCTTTCCTAGCAGTTTTATATCTCCTTAGAAAATGGCTTCGTATTTAATATTACTGTGTAGTGTTTTTTAGTGGACATCTCACTTTAATTATCAAATCAACCCCATAAGAAACATGTCCTAATCAGATTTATTTTGCTTTGATTAAACACTAATAGCAGCTTAGGGAGAATAGGGTTTGTTTCATCTATTAGTTTACAGTCCATCATTGAAGGAAGTCAGGACAGAAGCTGAAGCAAGGACTTAAAATAAAAACCATGGACAAACACTGCTTGATAGCTTCCTCATAGGATCATGCTTAGCTAGCTTCTTTCTTATACAGCTCAAGAACACCTGCCTAGGGAATGGTACCACCCACAGTAGGCTGTGCCCTCCTACATCAATTACAACCAAGGCTCATAGACATGCCCACTGGCCAATCTTATTTAGCAATTTCCTTCTCAGATGATTATAGGCCATGTCAAATTGATAGTTAAAGCTAATTAGGAGAACACATCATACTATTGCTACCATTTACAGACAGAGAACTTGGAGAACATTTGATCCGTGAGAGAACTCTCCATTGTGCCTCAGTTGGGACTGCTGCAGACATGTTTTGATTCCAAACATCCAGGCTCAAGAGAGTACACAGTTAGATCAGAAGAGTCCTTGAGCCTGAGAGAGCACCAACTCTTCTTTTAGAGAATGTTCATGTGTTATCATCTCCAATGAGGAGAATTTTGGTTCATTGAAGCTGAAGATACCACTTCCTTGTCTAGGCTCTTATAATCTTGCATTCCTTAGTTCTGCCAAAGTAGAATCTGTTTCATGTCCATTTGCATACTGAAGGACAACAGGAGGTTTTAAGAGAAGGGTGTATGATGCTAGGCGTGATGGCGCACACCTTTAATCCCAGCACTTGGGAGGCAGAGGCAGGTGAATATTTGTGAGTTCAAGGCCAGCCTGGTCTACAGAGTGAGTTCTAGGATAGGCTTCAAAGAGAAACATAGAGAAACCCTGTCTGGGAAAAAAGTAAATAAAAGAAAAAGAAAGGTCAGCTAATTACTCCTAGAGATTTTGTTTAAGTATTGAAATTTGTTGGAAATCTATTGTTTTAGGCACAGGGTAAGAGTAATGTTGCTGCCTTCTTTGGGCCTATAGTCTAGTTACTGATTAATACTTTAGCAAACAAACACTGAATTAGTTTTTGAGTAAGGAGACAGATGATTGCCAGTCACCATCTAAAGAACAGTTCTGTGCTTTGTTGACTCCCTATGGGAGGCCTTACCCTCTCTGAGGAGTGGATAGGGGGTAAAGTGGGGGGAAGGTGGGGGTAAATAGGAGGTGGGGAGGGAGGTGGAAGTGTGGTTGGTATCTAAAATGGAAAAACAAAACTTTAAATTTTTTAAAAAAAGAAGTGTTCTGTGGATGCCATGGAGACAAGCAGGGAGTGACTAGACAGAGACAGCAGGGCACTGTGGTAGTGAACGTGAAGGAGGACCTTCACTGAGGGTCTGGAGAAGGCAGTTTAGGTAGACAAACACCAAGTGCAACATTTTGAGAAGGACCTAGCTCCTCATGTTGAGAATGGCCTGCCATTAGCCTGAGCATGGCTGCTGAGAGGAATGGATCAGAGCAGTTGGATGCCCGAGAGCTTCAGGTAATAGGGAGGGGGTATGAGTTTATCCCCAGGGCGATGGGAAGGAATTGACATTTCTAATCAGGATAGAAATACCATTTGATTTGTAGCATGAAGATACATTTCCTGTCTGCTTTATGTAGAGTACATTATTGAACCCTCAAAATTTGTTCCCTTGCCCCCAGGGTGCATAAATGTTTAGATAAAAGTCATGAACGTCATAATGATACAAATGTTTTATAATAATTCAGTTCCGGGTTTTTTCTGTTCTTGGCCACATACTGTACATCAGTCCTTGAGTCAGAGTCTCTCTCCATCCTTTCTGCAGGAAAGTAACGAGAAGTGAATAATGACCTTTTCCTAGTTGCGGGAGGAGATGATAAGATCTGGAAGGTGGGATGGTTTTCCTATAGAGGGGATGAGTGGAGTTATGATTTGCACATCAGACAGTCTGTCCCATCTACTTGGGTTCCTTGTCTCCTGATTCATCACTTCTTACTGTCTAAACACCAGCCTCTAGGGCTTTGCTGACACCACATGGAGGTGGCCATGTAGAGGCCATGCGAATGAGCTATGGGTATAATTCTCTGTGAATATCCTAATGTTATATGCATGGATACTGAGGGTAGAAATGACTTGCGTGGATCTCAGAGGCAGGGTGGGAACCCAGCTCTGTTTAATTAGAGGCCCCTACCCCTATACTAGCACTATCCAGTAGAGCATCACTATACAGTGAACAAAATGGATCCTATCAGTGTTTTGCAATCCAGTGGATACTAGCAACCCATAAGTTCATGAGCACATGATTGTGGTTAGTGAAAAGGAGAAACTGTAGTGGGTAGCCATCCCAACATTGGCCTGGAAGTTCCAACCCCCATTGAGGCTTCGGTAATGGTCACGCCCACAAGGCGGGGCTGAGGGAGGAAGCTGAAGACCCAGGATCAAGAAGAGAGCTCTCTCTTGATTCTGGGACCCTGGACACTGGAGGTAGACTGAGCAGAGTTCTCCAGAGAATACCACAGGACTGTGCCATACCTTTGCCAGACCCTACAACCTATCCCTTCATTTGTAAGTTACCCCACAAAATAAACCTCCCTTTTAACTACATGGAGTGGCCTTAATAATTTCACCAATAAGAAACTTTTTTTTGAAAAGGAGCAACTTTTTATTTTATATAATTTAAATATAAATAGTCCATAGTTGTCAGTGGATATTCCAGAGAACTCCTATCATGAAAGCTAATCAGGACAGAGACTCAATCATATACTTTTCTATCTCCTCCTCTCCCTCTAAGCTCCCCATATCCTTACTTTGAGTGCTTACTGAGGTTTAGCCACCATAAAGCAATGAATGGAATGGGGTGGTGGTTCAAAGATGACCAGACCCTGTGTGGTGCCTGCTCTGGCATCTGTCAGTGTAGAGAAATTAGACACTTGCATAAATAACTAAGGTAGGGAGGTTGAGATTTAATGTTCTAAGTACCATAAGAGAGTAGCAGATAAGGGGCAGGGGGATAATAAGGTTTCCCTGTTTCCTTATAGGGCTGTTGAGGGAGCCTGAGATAACTGTTGTCAATGTGTGTTCTTAGTAACATGCTTTGTGGATTTTCAAGCACTCTAGCAAGAGACATCAAAGACAACCTTGTCTTACTCAAAGGGCTTAGTGGTATTTCGAGGGCTCACCTCTTTGGCCTCTGATCTTCATGAGTCCATCCTGTAGTGTGCAGAAACCCACAACCTTTCTGAAATATAGAAAGGCATATTCAGAAAGAATAGTCATCAGTCTAAGAACGAACTGCTGGGATGGAGTCTGGTGTGTGCCCACAGGTTTCCTGACTTTAGAATAAATGATCTGTGTACTATCATTATTGCCCTGCTTTCATCTATCAACCCTATTTCTGGTGCTAGTGAAGCTCATATCAAAATAATCCCAGAGATTTAGGCAAGTTTGTTGAAGCTAGCTTGGATAAAATTCATCTGTGCATCTCATGAAGAGAAGGACTTTTTTGGAGGGGGGGACACAGTAAGACATTTGTCATAACAGAGGATGCACCAGAGTGAGATCAATGATGAGGGCGTTCTGCTATGGCCAGAGGTGGGTCTGGATTTCACAACCCTATGGAGTGCCTAATGAGCAGGTTCATGAGGGATTCAGTGGCATATCTGGGATCCTCTCCTCAAAGAGTTGGGTAGTTGGCAGTCAGAAGGTCTCATGGAATGTCTCTTCACTCACCCATCTTTTTCCTGTGTGGATGGGCGAGGAAGGCCCATAGAAGCCAAGAGTCAGTGAGCTCTTAGCTCTACATTTCTTGACTATCATCCCAAACTGTGTCTCCAATTAAACCAATCCAGGCCTCTCTCCAGGCTTTGCTTAGAACATTAAGTACTGAACCACGTGTACACAAGAAATTGCATAATTTCACTTGCTGAAATCTTCAGGAGAAGCATGGCTGATGTCCGTTTTTGGTCATGAGAGTTTCATGAGAGCCAGAAATAAGTCTGGGGCTCAGCCCTCAAGCTTCCCACCTTACAAATGGGGAGAGCAAAGTTTTGTGGTGTGTTTAGGTCATATAGAAAAGTAGTGCTTCAGTTGAAAGGTTTGTGCCAAGTCTTGGTGCTGGGACTTTGTAACCTAATATACTTTCAGGGGTCACTCATCAGCACAGGGTCTCTCATAGGTGGGATGACACATAGTATCACTGTTGCCTCATTGTGAATTCAGAGTCCACCAACATGCTGATGCTGTTCAGTATCACTCTTCAGGACCCAGTTTTAACTGTGCTTCTACCAGGAAGGTGTTCCCAAACTTCTAGCTCACAGGCGCCTCTATCCACTCACCTTTTCACACCGTTCTTGTCTCTTCCACACTACCTGACCTTGGCTGTATCCATAACTCCAGAGAAAGGAAGTCAGCTGGTCTTTAGCATGTACAGTTATCTCATTTATGCTCCTCAGCAAACCAACAAGAGGATACCATTATCCCTGTTTTAGAGGACAGGGTTGGTAAGTGTCAGGGAAGAGGTGGCTGGCTCAAGAGAACACAGCGGCTCACTAATTTAGTCATTGAAATTCTGGGACACTCCTGCTGTGAGCTTGGTGCTACTATAGGTCAAATGAAGCTTGTTATCTCAAAGAGCTACAGTCTAGTTTAATAAGGAGTGGCCAGTTCCTGAAAAACTGGAGGATTGGAGATGTTACCACAGCCAGTTTGGAAAACAGGGCTACGACTGGTGCTGACACAGTCACTTGGGTATACAGTGTGGGTTAGATATAAGAAGAAAAGTCGAAGGTGGCTGTAGACCAGAGTCTGTTGAGTGGAAGAGATAGGCCAAGAAATGTAGCAAGTTTCATTTGGCAAGAGAGAGCTGGAGTTTTGTCGTTGGAATCTCCAAGGGAGATACTTAGAATTGGGGCTCAAGAGGTGTATTAGAAGTTGACACCCACCAAAGGGAGCAGGCAAAGCCAGAATTAGGGACAGGGAAAAGTAGAACTGTGGTAAGGTCTGACAGCTTCAGCCAACCCAGCAGGTGATGTGGAGTAATTTGTCCATCAGAGATCCTTATTGGGTGAAAATGGCTGGATCTCTGTGCACTAACTCACATATCTACGCTGTGATCTTGAGTGAGGTGGGTCTGTACATCTAAGGAAGAAATTGAACTGTCTGACAACCAGGAGCTGTCTGCCGCTGTCCTCATCTGAGCCATAAGGTTTCTTGGAATGGTACACCTCGGTCTACCACAAGAGGGAAGACTTCCCAGTTCCTAATTTTCTTTCCTGTAAATTCTCCATAGTGCTCTTCTGTACTTGATATACACCGCCCGCCCCCATTCAATTCAGTGGATTCCCATGTCTTGTAACCCAGTATGCTAGCCCAGGGCTGCAGGTCCCTTGACCTGTACAGCAAGAGATTGGATGGGCTTTCCCATTTTGAAATCCGATGATGCTTATCACCCTTCCCACAGCCAGCAATGCAGAAAATGGAACACAGCTCAGCTGTTGCTGGGAGCCTCTTATCAGATACAGACCCAGACAGGCATGGTCTGGCTTCACTGTGCATGTGATTTATTCACCTATTTCACAAGAAAGCACCAGGTGACACTTGAGCTGTGGTGGCAGCCAGCTGGCTCTCAGCATGCGTCAGGCACAAACACAGTTCACAAGGAATACTGAGCTCAAATAATTCATGCTTCAGACTCTGGGAGCCCCAGACAGCATGTTGGGAAAATACGGGAAAACACAGCTCTGACCTGAAAGCCTCAGTTTCTCATATTTCATGGTGATGGTTGCTCACAGAAGCACTGATGATAGTAGTTGGGGCATGTATCCTGGGAAGTCCCTGCTGCTGGATTCCTGGGTATCATATAGTGTTGGAGCCTAGACTTAAATTCTCTCTGTACTAATAACTTAACCTTAGTCTCTCCAAGTAGGTTTCTCTATCTTCAAAGTACATATAAGGGGCAGGAGGAAGGCTCAGTGAATAAAAGCACTTGCTCTGCAAGTGTGGAGACCTGAATTTGAATCCCTAGCACCTATATAAAAATCTGAGCATGGCTGCACATGCCTGTAACCCTGCAGTGGAGGATGTTACAAACATATTCTGGGAACATTCTGGCTAGTCAGCCAAACTAAAACAGCTAGCCTCTAGTTCAGTGAGATGCCGTCTCAGGGCAGCAGAGCACAGAGTGATGCGGGGGGGAGATATCCAACATCCTCCTCTGGCCTCCACATGTACTGATACCCACAGGCATGGACCACACACATATACAACACACTACACCACACACAAATACAAAAATGTATCTCTTAGATTAATTTCGAACAGTGAAATATAATGAAAAATACAGCATCTATTCTGATGCCAACCACATACTTGAATGGTTATTATTAGTGTCAAAGAGGAACATGATCTTCCAATTATTAAAGCTCTGTCTGTTCCAGGCATTGGGACAAGTGCTAGGAAAACAAATATATCAAACTATGCTCTTGACCTCAAAGAATTTCGGCCTAATAGGAAAGACAAATTGTTGTTCTAGTCCAAATCCTGTCACATCTTTGCTAAGTGACCTTGGTTAAATCTTTCTAGGCTTTGGGTCTCTATTTCCTATAAAATAAAGAATTAATCTTATTCATAGCATTGGATATCCCATGCATGTGTGGTCAACAAGCTGCCAGGCAGAAATCTAACCTGGCATCTTTGCCTTTGAATTCTTCTCAGTTTCTTGGCAGAGTGGATGTCAAACACCTTGAAACTCCAAGGAGCTCAGCTCAGGCGCCTCAGCCATTTGACCCTATTTCTTATTCTGTAGGACATGTTAAGATAGAAATTTGAATTTATGATGGATCAGAATCCCCAAAACCTTAAGTTCAAGCCCATGTTTCCCTACTTTGAGCTCAGAAAAGTTAAAGTTCTGGGAAGTTAGTTTGGGGGCAAAGAATGCGCTTTGGGGGCTAGTAGCTTCCCAATGGCACTCTACTTTTACCATGTGGAGTCTGATGGATAAGCCTCAGCTTGAGTGCCCCCCACATTTCTCATTTGTACCCTAGGCTATCCCACCTTCATAGGAGAGTTACAGTAGTCATCAGGAGACATTTTGTACAGAGACTGAAATGGAGTGGCTGGTTAATAGACTGTCTTTTATTATTATTATTATTAAGTAATTTATAATTCAAGACTAACCTATGAGACATGGAATAGAACTCAAGATACAGGCCAGTGCTCAGACGTGCACTAAATTGATTGTGATGTGTCTGTATGTGATCTCTGCATGTGATGTGGATGAAGTGCCAATGTCTGTCTGTCTCTTTGGGACAAAGGCACTCCCAGACTTACACCATGCTTGGAGAACATTTCTTCATTCTTAAGTTTTTAACTTCATTATTTCTCCTATGTATAAAGCTTGAATTATCTTCTTGAGGGAGAAACCTATTTTTCCTTACTGGGACATTGTAGGCAAGATATTTCTGGGTCATTCACAAGGCAAGTAAGCTGTGAGCTTGCTGACTAATTACCTTGAATCAGGTCTATGGATCTAAGGCCCTAATCTCTCTTGATATCATCAGTCCTGGCCATTTGTGGCCATGTGATAGCTCTCAGTAATTGGTGCTGAAGGAATTAATAAGTTCTTCACACTTGGGCACTCGTGCTAGCTCCTCCTAACTCATATCTTCTGCTCATGATAACTAGTCACCACAGGCAGATGGAGGGCTATGGGGTAGAGGTTCTAGAGGAGTCCATTACTCAGCTTCCAAAGGGATTATAGAGACATAGGGACTCACTGCCCCAAACCTAAAGAGAAGGAACACAGTGATTAGCTTGCACCGTGAATGATCTTGGAAGCTATGGCGCCTGATGATAAGTTACATTTCTGGGCTTTCGAAAGAATTATAAAACCCTCTAAATCTAGATGGGGCTCTCTTCTGGGATCAATCTACTCAGACAGATGTCAATGTATTATGAGAACCAGAGTCAAAACCATAATAACTCATCATACTGTGAATTCACAAGCCGCTGGTCCTCAGAGACCCTCTGGCAGAGAGGCTCCAGTTAGTTGCAAAGTGATTTCTCAGCCAGACTCTGAGTTTAATCAGCCTGCACTGCTGAAAAGGTGCTAACACTTTCCAGTGCTCCTCTTGTTCCCCACCACCTTCCCCTAGGCTCACAGTTAACCCCTCCATACCTGCATGAGATGGATGCTCTTGTTCCCACTTCACAGGAAATCTACAACACACACACACACACACACACACACACACACACACACACACACACACCCATGTAAGTGGTATCCCAGACCCTGCAACGGCAGAGCCAGGAAATGGAGCCTGTTCCCTCTGATTCCACAGTCTCCCCTCTTCACTGCACCACAAAAGGGGAAAGGGTCCTCATCCTCCTTATTCCCCATGACTACTGTGCTCCTCTGGATTTTATTGGGTTAGACTTCCCACAATATTGAACTTCAGTAACATAACCTAGTTCCTTGGAACCAATGGATACCAAATTACAATTTATTGGAAAGGAAGGAAATGGGGTGAGTGGGACACTGGGCAGGTCTCGGGTTTTATTTCTAATATAAGGGTATGGGTGAGGAGATCTTTTGGTCTTAATGCTAAAATGCTTGAGAACAATGATTCTCAATTCAGGCTATGAATTGGAATCCCCTGGGGGGATTTTCTGAAGACTCCTGCAGGAGAGTATCTTTCTAGAGATTTGGGTTTCTCTAGGAAGGGGCCTAGGCATAGCACTTTTTTTTTCTCCTCTTCTGAGGCAGGATTTCTCTGTGATACAGTCCTGGCTGTCCTGGAACTCACTCTGTAGACCAGGCTGACCTTGAACTCATAGAGATCCACCTGCCTCTGCCTCTCAAGTACTGGAATTAAAGGCATATGCCACCACTGCCCAGTAGGCATAGTGATTTAAAAAAAATTTGTAGTGATTCAGATAGTCTGCTAGAACTGAGGATGGCTAGTGAAGCGTGCCCAACACCACTCACACCTGTACCTTATTGGTAAAAATCACTGGCCAGTTGCACAAGCTGATGTTTGAGGTGGATTTTGTTCTCTAGACTTTTCCATGTCATTTTTGTTACAGGACTTTTTATCTACCTCATTTTCTCTCCCCCCACTCCTGTGATCTCTTCCAATACAAGACCACCACCCCTCTGCAAGATTTAGTAGCCACTGTTATGGGCACTGGTGGCCATACAGCTCAGAGGAAGCTACTGCCATCTCCAGTTTAGGAGTAGCTTGACAGAGCAACCTTGGCGTGGCATGTTCCCATCAAATATCATTAGTCTGGGATTAGGCTTGTGGCCCAAGGGGCTTAATTAAACTTAAGGAGGAATGTATTTTCTTTCTTTCCTGCTGGATATGAGCAAGGAAAAGTAGAGCTCAGCTTGCCCCTGGCAGCCATGTTTTGACTGTGAGGGAAAACAGCTTTACGGTGACATGAATAGGAATACATGAGTACAGACAGACAGACGGACGGACGGACGGACGGACACACACACACACCCTTTATATTTAAAACTAGCTATACAGTATCTGACACATATTAGATTTACAATAAATATGAATGCCTTATTTATTACTTGATGGGAATCAATTCAATTTGATCTCTCTAGAACAGCTGTTCCTGAAAGGGCATAGTTTAGGCTTGGTGGACAACATAGTCTTTGCTGCAACTACTCAGTCTTGGGGTGACAGAGAAGAACTAACCACAAACAATATGCAAATAAATGATAAAGGCTGTGTTTCAATGAAACTTCATTTATGAAAATAGACAAGAGTCCTGATTTGTCCCTTGGGTTGTGTTTTGCTGACCTGTGATACAATGGGGGAGTAAACTGTTAGAAGTATTGGACTAGATTAGAACTGACAATTTCTGGTTCACCTGTAAGCTCCCTTAACAGACATAACTAATCAATCATGGCCCTTCTCATGCTAAGCTGCATTTGGTCCCCCACACTTCAACCCAACACTCTCAATTGATCAGTCAGCAGTGGTGTACCTCTTTGCCATCTCTGCCAAAACACTCCTCTTAGCTCTTTACAAAAGCTGTGGTTGGGAGCTTACAGGCTTTGGAGTTTCTGCTGTGCACTGTGTGACATTATCTGAGCCACTTTTTGTTTTTATGTCTTGGATAACTCTAATGTCGGGGATTTTGCTGACAGAAACATGAGGAATTACCTCGGTAAAGATTCCATCAAAAGAGCCTGCCTGCTTTGCCTCGCTCTGTGTTTATGATGTGGTCAGTTAAGCAAGGGATAATAATTTAAGCCAGTTGTGATAACAGAGTTAGAGCTGGCCTTCTGTTTATCCCTTACCACCTTGTGAGTTACAGAGAGCAGCCCATGGCTCTAGGGGTGGAAAACTGACATCCCCTCCCAGATGCTACCTCTTCTCCCATTGTGCCACTTGTCAGGCTTTCCAAATATGCCCCCTTCACCTTCCACTCCAATGGTATTTTCATTTCGAGGCTCCTGACATGTTTAATTCCTTGGCTAAGTCCTTTTCCCGTCTAAATGTCGCCACCCTTGTCATAGCATTTACTTTCTACACACATAAAGTCGAGCCCGGACATTTTCTCTAAGGTGAACTCTTGAGCAATTGCCTTCAGAGCAGCCATCCATCATGCTGGCAATAATGCTCCAACAGTAAATCCTATTTCATTTGTTCAGCACTACCCATTCTAGATCAGATTTCACCGAAGGCAGCTTGTGTCAGCAGAAAAGTACCTCTTCCCGGGCTTGGTGTCTGTCCTATCAATCAATCAAGGGAGGAGAAAAAGAAACAATGGCGAGACATTGGCTGTGTGCTGGTCACGTGCTGCGTGTGTTCACACTCAGTTCACCCTCAAAGTGAGGGTGATTGATTTTATTCTGCTGAGGGGAAATGGCTAAATGAAAAGAGAGCTGAGGCTGGAATAGATTTTCTGAATTCTAGTTGTATCAGTCAGGGCTCCCCAGCATGTGGACAAATGCATGTGCATATGAATGTGTGCACATGTGGAACCATGTATACATATTCTATATCTTGTTATCTTTCTTTCTATCTATCTGTCTATCAATCATCTATCTATCTACCAAAATAATCATCTATATCTATATTTATCATCTGTCTATCCATTTTTCTTCTATTTACTATGTATCTATGTATGTATGTATCTGTTTGTCTATCTATACCTATTTATCTATCTATCATCTTCTATTCATACATTAATCTAGCTGTCATCTATCTTCTATCTATCATCTACCCATATCTATTATCTATCTGTCTGTCTATATCTATCTATCTATCTATCTATCTATCTATCTATCTATCTATCTAATCTAACCTGTCTGTCTATCTATCAGAAAGGTTTGGAAGAGAGATTGAGACTATAACTCAGTGGTCAAGAGCTTGCCTGGCATATGTGAGCTCCTTATTTAATTGCCAAGACTGAAAACAAACAGAACCATGGAAAGGGACTTGGAAGATCACTCTGTTGGTCAGAGCACTTGCTGTGACAGTTAGAGGACCTCAGTTCAAATCCCTTGCATCAAGCCTGTAACCCAGTGTTAAGGGCTTAGACAGGGCACTGTAGGAGCTTGAGATGAACTGAAATGGTGGGCTTAAGGTTCAGGGATTGTCCTGCTTAGGGTTACTACTGCTATGATAAATACCATGGCCAAAGCAACACTCGGAAGAAAGGGTGTGTTTGTCTTACACTTCCACATCATAGTTCATCATTGAAGGAAGTCGGGCCGGGAACTCAAGCAGGGCAGGAACCTGGAGACAAAAGCTGATGCAGAGGCCATGAAGAGGTGCTGCTTACTGGATTGCTCATCATGGCTTGCTCAGCCTGCTTTCTTATAGAACCCAGGGCCACCAGCCTAGGGATGGCCCCACCCACAATGGGCTGGGCCTTCTCCCATCAATCACAAAATTAAGAAAATGCTCTATAGGTTTGGCTACAGCCCAATCTTACTGAGGCATTTTCTTAAGTGAGGTTCCCTCCTCTCAGATGACTTTAGCTTGTGTGTCAAGTTGACATAAAACTATCCAGCACAGTAATACACCATCTCAAAAAGTAAGATGAAAATCCATAGAAGATATCATACATATTTCCCTGGCCTCACACATATATACAACACACACACAAGCACCCTACATACATACAAATATAAAAACCAAAAATCAAATGATAAGACGTGGACAATTCTATATACAGTATAGGGCAGATTTGACAAGAAAATAGCTAGCTTTGTGATCTTGAGGAAAGTTGTTCTACCTAGGCCTCCTTTCCTAACACATCTAATAGGTTCTGAAGCCTTGTCCTGCCCCTCCTGGGAGCATTTAAGGTCACCTGGGTTCAAAAATTCGAGAACTGTTTGATGCCCATGGAACCCAAGAGCAATAGTATCAAGGGGTGCATACTTCTGTTGCTGGGTAAAGGGGGTAAAGGGATACTGGAGGGGATCCCGCACTGCTCTACATTAGCTCAATCATCAGTTGCTGCACAGGCGCTCCTCTTGAAGCTGGCTGCCTGCCCCTGGGAGACTGTAGAGGGGCAGCAAGGTCCAAGAGAAAGAAGCAGGGGGACTCCAGAAGGAAGTGGTCTCAACAACTTCTTAGGATCCTTGTCTTTCAGGAACTTATTCCAAATCATTTATAATCCCAGAAAACAAACAAACAAACAAACAAACCAACAAACAGAAAACCTGCCATTAACAAATGTGAGTTGCTCAAGGAAAGGAGAAGCTTGAAGAAAGGGCTGTATTCTGATGCTAAAATCCTGAGCGGGGACTAAGACTAAAAGGCTGTCCGCTGGCAGCCCTCTCAACCGCTAGAGGAATAATTTCTTTGATGTAGATAAGTGATCTGGGCCATGTTTCCAGTGCCCCCTGCATTGTCTGGTGTTTTATTTCCTCATGCACTTAGGAGGGAAAAATCTGCTACAGCCTGGCCCCCCAAATGACAAGGGAAATGTGGGGAAATATTTCTACCTTTAAAATGTGACTACTGATGAGTGCTTCCCATGTCGGAGAAACTGTACAGAAACTGGAGGAGACCAACCATAGCTTCCCAGTGAGCTCCTGGCCTTGCACTTCAGGTCACCCCCTACTGGCCAATTAATTCTGTATTTTGTCTCTTGGATTTGTTACCTCACTGCCCTATAGGTAACACAGTCAATGCTACTGTCCCCTGAGAAACAGTCAGGACTCCTCTTGCTTTTCTGGCTCCCCATCCTCATTGGAATCCTCTTTCTCCATCTCTCCTCCACCTCCCCAAGTCTTCTGCATGGTAAAGTCCCATCCTCCAGGCTTCTTCTGAGTCTTCTATGGACCTCAATTACAGCACTTAGACAGATGAACTCACAACCAGGTTCACTGTGGTGATACTATATAGAAGCCAGATGTAGCAATGAGAAACTGATTTGGCTTCAAAGACTGTTGGCCTTAGCTGCAATCTCTTGTGCGTGACTTTAAGTCTCTCAAGGAGTCTATGGCTGTTTCCTGACTTAGTAGACCATAATACTGTCTACTTCAAAAGATTATGTGATGATAACACCAGATGGTGATAAATGGAGACTACCTGACTGAGGGTCCCTAGCATGAGGCCAATGCTCTGTATGTAGCAGTAGCTGCTGGGAGGGGTCACCAATTCTGCATTCTCTTCTTTGAGAAGCTCCCTCATTGGACTGTAAGTTCCCTGAGGGTAGGGTCCATGGCTCATTGTTCTCAATTGCATCCTAATACATGGCCTAGAGCCTGTATACATACTTGTAAAGAAATTAAAATAAGGATCATGACAATGATGGACTAAATGTACTTGAACTGAATCCTTCATGGTTTCCCAGCACAGAGGACATATCTCATGCATTTCTGAAAAGAGAAAATTGGAAATTCCATTCCATGGTGATTAGAGCTATGGTCTTGGCAGCTGAGGAAAGAAGAGGTGGCCTGCCACCATGAGTCACACCTACTGCTTCCTCCATCTTCCAGGCAGCTGCCCCACAGGGCTGCTGCCATGCTGGACAGTTCAGACTAAACACATATACATCACTGTCTCCACACGCACTGCATCACATCCGCACTAACTCCACAGTGGGCTCCTGGGGACAGTAACAGAGACCGAGACCACCTTGAAGTTGTTAACGTTCATACCTATCACTCTTCCTGAAGCAGACCTCGGGCAAGTCCATGGAGCAACAGCTATGTGGCAAACCCATTCTTCATGTGCAGGGCCCTGGATAGCTCACTACAGTCTGCTCCTAAGAAGAGGGCAAATGTGTGCCTGACACAAATTCCACTGATGAGAGTCACCTCTTGGCTCTTAATTGTTCTTATGAGAACATTCATGATATAATGACATGCACTTGGAGGAACTCCTGCACAGACAGTGATTTGCTTGGATGGAAAAAGAAAAACAACCTCATTTGTTCTGGAAGGATGACAAAGAAGATCAAGAGTTGCATTCTTCTCTTTACTTGATGTTGGGTAAATATTTATTAAAGGTCCATCATGCAGTGCCCAGTATCCTGGGCACAAGGAAATGAGACATCAGCCCAGGTCACTTCAACTTAGAGATAACTGGACAGTCAATACAATAGGCAGCAGGGTCAACACGTGCAGACCAGGCCCCCAGTGCAGACTTGGGGATGTTCCCGAGAAAATGGTAATGAAGGAATGGATAACCTTACTTGTACTCCTGTGAGAACTGGTAGAGGAGAGGGAGGTCAGAGCCGGATCCAGAGAGAAAACACAGAGGCAAGAAAGTGCACTGACCACTACAGCAAGACAAGCCCAGGAAGTGGTCGCCAGAAGGTAAAGAGACACTCTGAAACTGTACATTGAGCACATGGACCATTTTCTTAAAGTGTTAAACTTCCAACAGCGTCACTTCAAAATGTCCAGTCAAACCAAGTGTCTTTGTGGGAGGATTATGTCTTTCATGTTCACTAAATGGAAGTCAGTCACCTCTCGGTTCCAAGTTCTGAGCTAGCCTAAAAAACAAACAAACAACAACAACAAAAACAAAACCTAACCTTTCAAGGATTTCCAAGTCTGACAAAGTATAAAAAAATAGAAAAAAACAAGCCAGGCAGGCACGATGGTGCACGCCTTTAATCCCAGTACTTGGGAGGCAGGTGGATCTCTGTGAGTTTGAGGCCAGCCTGGTCTACAAAGCAAATTCCAGGACCAGGCTATGCAAAGAAACCCTGTATCAAAGGATAAAAAGAAAAAAATGAAAAAACAAATACAACAAGCAAAATTCAAGCTTGCTGAGATAGTTAATTTTGTGTGAGAACTTGGTTAGGGCAGGATGTCCAGTTGCTCGGTCAAGCACTAGTATTAATGTTGCCATGAAGATGTCATATAGATGTGGCTAATATTCATAAAATGTTTTCTCAGGTAGCTTTAGTAATGCAGATCCCCTCCACAGGGTGAATGGGCCTCATTCCTTCAGTTAAAGGCCTTAGCACAGATCTCATGGTTTCCCAGAGAGTATTCCATGACGATACTTTAACATAGGAACTTTGCCTGAGTTTCCAGCCTGTTGTCTTGCCTTTCAGATTTGAGATCCATGTCTACTTTGTAATTCTCACCTGATTTTTCCAGCCAGCTCAAAGACATGCCAGCCTCTGCCATGACATGAGCTAATTCTCTAAAA